>NC_052165.1:37410864-37697818 GCF_902713615.1 Scyliorhinus canicula | reverse complement strand
TCCCCCCTCCATCTCCCCCCACTCCCCCCTCCATCTCCCCCACTCCCCCCCTCGTCTCCACCACTCCCCCCTCCGTCTCCCCCACTCCCCCCCTCAGTGTCCCCACTCCCCCCTCCGTCTCCTACACCCCCCTCCGTCTCCCCCACTCCCCCCTCAGTCTCCCCCACTCTCCCCTCAGTGTCCCCCACTCCCCCCCTCATCTCCCCCACTCCCCCCTCCGTCACCCCTACTCCCCCCGCTCTGGACCCCCTTCCCGTTCTCGGGGATGCCTTCCCCATTGTGGCCAGACTCCAGCAGTGCGCTGAGCGGTGCGCTGAGCGGTGCTCTCACCTACACGAAGCTCTCGCCAGCCAGCATGACTGGTTGACGAACTTGAAAAGCAGGTGTGTTGGCCGGCATGAAAACAGTGCGTGGGCTGATTTAGCTCAGTGGGCTGGGCAACTGGTTTGTAATGCAGAACAAGGCCAGCAGCATGGGTTCAATTCCCATACCAGCTTCCCAAACAGGTGCTGGAATGTGGCAAACAGGGGGCTTTTCACAGTAACTTCATACTTGTGGCAATAAAACTTTATTATTGGGCAGCACGGTAGCATAGTGGTTAGCACAATTGCTTTCACAGCTCCAGGGTCCCAGGTTCGATTCCGGCTTGGGTCACTGTCTGTGCGGAGTCTGCACATCCTCCCCGTGTGTGCGTGGGTTTCCTCCGGGTGCTCCGGTTTCCTCACACAGTCCAAAGATGTGCGGGTTAGGTGGATTGGCCATGATAAATGCCCCTTAGTGTCCAAAATTGCCCTTAGTGTTGGGTGGGGTTACTGGGTTATGGGGATAGGGTGGAGGTGTTGACCTTGGGTAGGGTGCTCTTTCCAAGAGCCGGTGCAGACTCGATGGGCCGAATGGCCTCCTTCTGCACTGTAAATTCTATGATCTATGACTTCGGCCCATTCGGGACCGGAGAATAGCGGGGGGGCCAATAAGTAGCGATTCTGGTCATGTCGGGGCGCTTTCGAGGCCTTTGCCAGGAATCCCGACGTGCAGTTTTTGCGGGGTTTGGAGAATAGCGGGAGGGCGTCGGACCAGCGTCGCCGTGAAAATTTGCGCGGCCCGCTATTCTCCGAACCGGCGTGAGTGCGGAGAATCGCGCCCAAGACCTTTGTGCTGGTGACACGATTTAAAAGCAGACGTCATGCATTATATTGACAATTGTCTAATCTGCGCACAGAGTAATTCAGAAAGGTACTCCAGGAAAGGACAATTGAGACACACCCGGCCTATTAATGGCCCATGGCCGAATATTCAGCTCGATTACATTGGTCCCTCCCCCCTGCAGAAATGGTTTCAAATATGTGTTGGTAGTGATCGACATCTTCACAAGATGGGTGGAAGCATTTCCCTCCAGGACGAACACGGCTAAGGCAACAGCCGAGATTTTAACGCAGCAGATATTTACACGCTGGGGACTCCCTCGCAGCATTGAATCGGACTAAGGTTCGCATTTTACAGGCAGAGTTATGCCGAATGTCCTGACAATTTTCAGCATAAAACAGAAGTTCCATATTGCTTATCCCCCTCAATCCAGCGGCATTGTGGAATGTATGAATCGGATCCTGAAAGCTACTATCAGGAAAATGGTGCAACAACATAACACCATATGGGACACAGTTCTCCCATTTCGCCATTATGTTTATTAGGAACACAGTATCAGGTTCCACAGGATTCACCCCCCCACACCCTCATAACCGGACGACACATGAAAGGAACTGAATATTTATTAGGACTTTGCCAGCCCAACAGTCACCGCCCTCACCCAGGAAAAAGCAGTCCAACAGATTACGGAAAATATTAAAGCAGCCCAGCTCACTGCAGCTGTCCGACTAGGCGCTAGGAAAAAGCAGAGTAAGGCCTGCCTTGGTAAAACAGTCCTCCCAGTCAAGTATACAGTCAGTCAGCAAGTGATGGTTTTCCCTATACAACCCAAGTTCGTTCCTCTCCCCTAAATTTGAAGGACCCTACTCCATTTCAGATAAAGTGAGCCCCTCTGTATACAAAATAACGTACCCTAATGGAAAATCAGGTTGGTTCCTTATCAACCAGCTTAAAGTTTATGGAACCCAATGCAGCCACTCCCACCATGTCTCCCTGGCAATGGCAGACGAGTACGCCCCGCCCACTGACAACCTAGACTGACACTCCCCCAGCCAGGACAGCGCGTACTAAGACCCAACCTTGTCTCCGCCCACAGGAACGATATTCCACCTTGAACTTGATTCAGATGCTAGCGAGAGCATTCCAGACTCATTGGAAATCAACGACCAATGGCACAACTGCCCAGGCTCCAGTCACTCCAGCCCCTAGAACCACGACCAAGACATGTTTGGCCCCCTATACACCCTTTCATTGCCAAAGCCAGAGCCACCACCACCGCTCGACATCAGAAATTTGCCTATTGCAGCTACCGCCCTCATGACCAAAGAATTCCCCATTGGCACCGCGGTAACACGTATCGATTGATAATGGACAACCATTCGGCTCCCACAACGGCCAACGCGGCCTCGGCACAAAAACGGCAGACACAAGTTTGGCAGCTGGGAGATGGTGATGACTTAGAGTCTGACTCCCGTTACGGTACCCTTTTGTGACGCTTTTTGATACGGAACCCTGAGGTGTCCAGATGATGAGAAAAAGGAACAGTTTATTCTTCCGGTCTCACATGTTTTAATTAATGTCGCCCATTTACTAAATTTCTTCATGCAGTCATGATTACTCTTCTGCACTTTGTCGGAGTCCATATGTTACAAATTCTTTCTGCCTGTGTCAGGTCACCCAGGCAGTGGAGTAACGGCACTAATCCCCGCCCTGCCTGAGGACCCCCTATGTATTCCGTCAGCCAAGCTCGGGTAGTGGAGTAACGGCACTGATCACCGCCCCACCCATTCTTGCCCTGCTGCGGTTCACACGCACCCTATGTTCCCATTATTGCGAAGTAATTTGGAAAAGTTTTTAACACTCCTTACTGTCCACGGCAGGTCTTTGTTTCCCCTTATCTGTTCTTTTTGCGTGTGGTTTAAAGAATGCTTTTTGTCACCGTCTCTGCACTTAACTCTACTTTCAGCGACTCTTTGGTCGCTACCCCAACTCATTTTAAATGTTCAACACACTTGGTTGTAACAAAATTTACTGCTATGACCGACCCTCCCCCAGCTAGGACAGCACGTCCACAGACCTGACCATGTCTCCGCCCACAGGAACGACTTTCCACCTTGAACTTCATTCAGACGCTAGCGAGAGCACTCCAAACTTCTTGGAAATAAACGACCAATGGCACAACCGCCCAGGCTCCAGTCGCTCCAGCCCCTGGAACCACGACCAAATCACTAGCACAATGAAATTACAAGATTATCCCAGCGCATGCGCACAGGGTTCATCTCCACACTGGCTATGCCGGAGGTCCACAGCAGCCGGTGCAGAGGGAAAGAGTGCCCCCATGGCACATGCCCGCCCACAGATTGGTGGGCCCCGATCGCAGGCCAGGCAACCGTGGTGGCACCCCCTGGGGCTAGATTCCCCCCACACCCCCCCGAGGACCCCGGAGGCCGCCCGCAGAGCCAGGTCCCACCGGTAAGTACCAGGTCTAATTTACGCCGGTGGGACCGGCCTTAAAACGGGCGGCCGCTCGGCTCATCGCGGTCCGGAGAATCGCTGGGGGTGGGGGTGGGGGGGGGCACGGTCAGCGGCCGCCGACCAGCGCGGCGCAATTCTTGCCCGCTCCAAAACCCCAGCGCCGGAGAATTCGGCAGTCGGTGGGGGCGGGATTCATGCCGCTCCTCGGCGATTCTCCGGCCCAGCGGGGGTCGGAGAATCCCGCCCCTTATCTCCAAAATGGTTATTTCAAAACAAAATGAGGGAGTCACACATGGTGACGATTCTAATGGGTAACTGAAGTTCAGGAGAGAAAGACAAACAAAACGAGATATTAACCAAGGATAATAACAGATATTATGCTTGCACCCTCAGGAATATACGAAGAACGAAGAACAAAAAGACAAGAAGATGAAGACAGAACTGATGACCTCCATTATGATCATCGTTGGATCCCTACAACTGCTCACATTACAAGCTTCTGTACCCTACACCACACCAGCCCCGAACATGTTTACACAACATGATATCCCTAGCCCGGACACCACATCATACATAGAGAAACACACTGATACCCCCACATGGTGCGAAAACATTGTAAAATGGTGTTCCCTTTCCTATACAGTAGAAGCCCTTTTGGTAATAGCAATACTCTGCAGTGTCGTTCAGACACCTCGACTCCGCAAATGGTGAAGAAGAGCCTCCCGCTCCCCGATATATACACTCCGAGCCCCTTTCCTTGGAATCCACCAAACCCCACAAACCTTTGAAACCTTTTTTCTGACAAAGTTAAGGTTGTATTTTTCTATGAGTGTAATGACTTAAGTAGAAATGTGATGCTGCTGCTGTTTAAAATTTTTGTACTGCTTACATAGATTTACGTAGAACTTACAGTGCAAAAGGAGGCCATTCGGCCCATTGAGTCTGCACCGGCTCTTGGAAAGAGCACCCTACCCCCTACCCAAGGTCAACACCTCCACCCTATCCCAATAACTCAGTAACCCCACCCAACACTAAGGGCAATTTTGGACACTACGGGCAATTTATCATGGCCAATCCACCTAACCCGCACAGCTTTGGACTATGGTAGGAAACCGGAGCACCCGGAGGAAACCCACGCACACACGGGGAGGATGTGCAGACTCCGCACAGACAGTGACCTAAACCGGAATCGAACCTGGGACCCTGGAGCTGTGAAGCGATTGTGCTATCCACAATGCTACCGTACTGCCCCTGTATTATAAGTTCCGTTTGATATTTGCCCGCAGCATGAGTGTAGCTTAGGTAATGACAGTTAGACGTTTCCTGGTGTATATAAGTTAAATGTATGATTAATTGTTTATAGTGGCCCCTTAGAATTTCTAAATGTTTGATGTATTGAAAACTTAGGTAAATGCTCCAGAAACACTAGGCCAGAGTAGTGTAGAGCCTGTCCTTGACCAAGGGTAACCGGCACACCAAAGATGGATGAGGGATCAATAGTGTGATCCACCATACTTTACGTTTAGGATCAAAAGGACAGGATGTAGCCACTTACAAAGGGAAATATGGCCAATGCAGGATCCAGACGAACTCAGAGCTTAAGTGTATATTTGCCACTAGATAACCAGACACTATCGAAACCCCCAGCCGATTTGCATTCTAATGGCCCATTTCCCCAGATAAAAGACTTGTACTCGGGTATCAGATACAGATCCAGACTCATCGGCGCCACTCCCTTCACCCAGGTAGCCCAAACAGCCAAGGTCAATGACCAATCAGGACTCGCCCAGCCATCAAGGCACCCGCCCCTTTATTGGCTAAAATTGAAGGCAGCAATCGAAGCCTGCTGAATTATTGAGTCCAAAGCTAAGGACCGCCCCAAAGAGCACAAAACCCCCGAAGGATAAACAGAGACACTGCCATGTGTTCAGTCTCTTTTGATCCCCGGCGCACCGGCACTCTCTTGGCCCAGCCTATGCCTGATAGCAATTGCAGCACCAGACCACGACCAGAAGCAAGTTCAGGACCAACAATCGCTACCAGACGCATGAGCCCAGCAGAAACAAAGTCACTTCTCCAGACCCAGCCACCCAAGATCCGAACAAAGGCCTTGTTCCTCTGCATAAAGCCGGGTGCCTGAAGTTAAGTACAGATTGTTGTAGTGTTAGGTGTAATTTAGCTTGTAGTGTTTTATGTTGCATATCGAAGTAATTCTTGTGTGTAAATAAGCTATCATTGAACTTGAACTAACTAACTGGTTGTTGGGTCTTTGATCGATATCCAGTAAAACCTTGTGGAGGTATCTGGCGACTCTGAAAAGCAATATCATCATTAATAACTGTCATATCAGTATCCAGTTAAAAAGAGCAACATTATTGGCGTCTCCAATGCGAATTAGCAACAGGGTACAGCTGGAGTGAGCTTCAGAAGCCTCAATGTCACCTGCTACTGCCAATCCTGGAGGCCTGCCGTTGTCTGCACCATGGTGCCTGAACCCTGCAGTCATGGTCCTGAGGGACTGAGCCATGCTTTGCAGTTCTCACATCATGGATCTGATGTCTTGCTCCAGGTTTTCCACTGTGGACGCCACCTTGTAATGTTGGCCGAGGTGCCAAGCATTGTCAGCACCATCTCCTGTGGCAGAAGGCTTTGGGACTCCTCCATTCAACCTTGCTGTCTCAGGAATGTTGCCGACAACCCCTGCTGGCATTCCACGCTCTGCTTTTACATCTCAAGCAGCTGCGTCCAGAGTCATGGCACCTGGCTAATGCTTAGTCCTGGTATCCAGCAGACCTCCGACTGCCCGATCCCTGGAATGTTCCTGCCTCCACCTGATGTGCATCTGAAGCTGTGTGGTGCTCACTAGAGAGTGACCCAGAAGCCCGCCTGCTAAGTTCACCCATCGAGGTGTGTGTCTCTGCAATGGTGGATGGTGCAGATGATAGCTGCGATGCTTTATCCATGTTCTCTGATATCTCTTCCAAGGTGATGTCAAGAGTTGGCATTGGGACGTTGCTGCTAGATGGGCCTGGCTCTTCGCTTCATGTTGCTGCAAAATAAAGTACATTAGTACATGGCCTGGTGAAGGGTTTGGACTACACAAAACTCACTTGAGGCTGGCCACCTTGATGAAGGTTCATTGGATTGGATTTGTTTATTGTCACGTGTACCGAGGTACAGTGAAAAGTATTTTTCTGCAAGCAGCTCAACAGATCATTCAGTACATTGGAAGAAAGGGAATTGAACAGAATTCAAGAAAGTACATGAGAATACATAATAGGGCTACACAATATATACAATGTAACTACATAAGCATTGGCATCGGATGAAGCAGACAGGGTGTAGTATTAATGAGGACAGTCCATAAAAGGGTCGTTTAGGAGTCTAGTGACAGTGGGGAAGAAGCTGTTTTTGAGTCTGTTCGTCCGTGTTCTCAGACTTCTGAATCTCCTGCCCGATGGAAGAAGTTGGAAAAGTGAGTAAGCCGGGTGGGAGGGATCCTTGATTATGCTGCCTGCTTTCCCCCGGCAGCGGGAGGTGTAGATGGAATCGATGGATGGGAGGCAGGTTCGTGTGATGGACTGGGCGGTATTCACGACTCTCTGAAGTTCCTTGCGGTCCTGGGCCGAGCAGTTGCCATACCAGGCTGTGATGCAGCCCGAGAGGATGCTCTCTATAGTGCATCTGGCTCCTTTCTCTCGCAGGCCAACCTTGCTCTCAGCGCAGGCTCGTTCCTGGTCCTCCTCTATGAGCTCCATGGCTCCTGGTCCTCCTCTGTGAGCTCCATGACTCCTGGTCCTCCTCTGTGAGCTCCATGACTCCTGGTCCCCCTCTGTGAGCTCCATGACTCCTGGTCCCCCTCTGTGAGTTCCATGACTCCTGGTCCCCCTCTGTGAGCTCCATGGCTCCTGGTCCTCTGCTGTGAGCTCCATGACTCCTGGTCCTCTGCTGTGAGCTCCGTGGCTCCTGGTCCTCCTCTGTGAGCTCCATGGCTCCTGGTCCTCTGCTGTGAGCTCCATGGCTCCTGGTCCTCTGCTGTGAGCTCCATGACTCCTGGTCCTCCTCTGTGAGCTCCATGACTCCTGGTCCTCCTCTGTGAGCTCCATGACTCCTGGTCCTCTGCTGTGAGCTCCGTGACTCTTGGTCCTCCTCTGTGAGCTCCATGACTCCTGGTCCTCCTCTGTGAGCTCCATGACTCCTGGTCCCCCTCTGTGAGCTCCATGACTCCTGGTCCCCCTCTGTGAGCTCCATGGCTCCTGGTCCCCCTCTGTGAGCTCCATGGCTCCTGGTCCCCCTCTGTGAGCTCCATGACTCCTGGTCCCCCTCTGTGAGCTCCATGACTCCTGGTCCCCCTCTGTGAGCTCCATGACTCCTGGTCCTCCTCTGTGAGCTCCATGACTCCTGGTCCTCCTCTGTGAGCTCCATGACTCCTGGTCCCCCTCTGTGAGCTCCATGACTCCTGGTCCTCTGCTGTGAGCTCCGTGGCTCCTGGTCCTCTGCTGTGAGCTCCACGGCTTGGGGAGGGCTACGGGCTCATTATGGGGGTTTGGTGGCTAGCTAAGGCCCAAAACCAAACTGTAAATAAATGCCTATAAACATGTGCCTCGGCCATATTGGGGAATGTAAAATATGTATGCCGGCTAAAGGGGGCGGCCACAGTTGTTATTATGAAGATGCTTACCTGTAAATATACATGTTAATTTTTGCGTGTTTTTTTTCTTCTCCCTAATAATTTATAATTTGTTGGATATAAAATATGAAAACTCAATAAAAAACATTTTATAATAATGGCATCCAGCAAATGGCTGAGGGCCTCTTCCGTAAAACTAAGAGCTGGTTTCCTCGCTGCCATCCCCCTGGCTTGAATGAGAGCAAGTTCTGTGGAGCCGTTTATATGCAACACCCCCTGCTTTAAAGTGCTGAGATGACCCCTGGGGTGGTAAATCAAATGCTTCACGCCTGATCCGTGGTGTTTTTCACGTGGGGGGGAAACATTTCTTCTAAGTGCCAGAAAGCTGATTGGGCCGGCCGCAGGAATGGCATCGGTTTTCTCACCGGAAAAAGCCACTTGGTCATTCGTTTGGGAAATTCCACCCTCAGTCTCAAGTGAGAACCTTGGCTGTTTATTTTATTTAACAATGGAAACATTGCTCAGTTTTGAGGAACCAAGAGCAAAGAGTTTAATTAGATTGTTTTTTTTCTCACACTAGGCTGAATGGACTACATCTGTCAGATAAGGGTCCAGAATTTTATCATTGCACCATCTTACCCACCATACACAAAATAGAGGACAGGTCGGGGTTGTGGGAGGGTCACCTGGGGAATTTTAATAATAACCATGGGTGGAAGTTTATAATCCCTGCCTGCAAACCCACCAATGGGACTCATAAATCTCCGTCTGTTATCATTACTAATGACACTAGCTTTTTCTTCCAGATTAATTGAATTTAAATTCTCGAGCTACTGAGGTTGGATTTGAACCCAGCTGGAGGAGAAAGCTAGAGAACAGACTGAAGGAAAGATAGTGTGAGTGAGAGCAGATCATAGTTGATGTAATAGTGTAGCGATTAGTAGTAGGTGAGTGTAGATTATGGGTGGGATTCTCCCAGCCCCATGCCAGGCGGGAGAATCCCCGCGAATGGGCCACGCCGCCCCGATGCCGGCACCCGATTCTCCACAGTGCGGAGAATCGGCGCTATTGGCACCGGCGTGGTTGGCGCAGCGCAGTCGCTCTAAGTGGCCAGCCCGCCGATTCTCCGGTCCGATGGACCGAGCGGCAGTAGGAAAAGAGCCGAGTCCCGCCGGCGCCGTTTTAACCCGCTCTTGGCTGGCTGCACCTCGGCGTGTAAGGATTGGGTGGCGGCCTGTTGGGGGGGTCCGTCCCCAGCGGGGCCCGACCCCGGGGGGGGGTCCTCCGATGTGGCTTGGCCTGCGATCGGGACCCACCGATCGGCGGCCGGCCTCTGTGGCTGGGGTCCTCCTTTCCTACGCACTCGCCCCTGTAGCCCTGCGCCATGTTGCGTCGGGGCTGGCGCATTGAAGGAGGCCAGTGCGCATGCGCGTGTTGGCACCACTGCGCACGTCCACGTTGGCACCGGCGCAACTGCGCATGCGCGGATCCTGCGGCGCCCAGTTTATGCCGGGATCTGCAGCTGGAGCGGCGTGAACCCCTCCAGCACCGTGCTGGCCCCCTGTAGGGGCCAGAATTAGATGTGGGAGCAGCTCGTTCATGCTGTCGTAAAACGCGACGCCGTTTACGACGGTGTGGACACTCTACCGCTCAATTGGAGAATCCCGCCCTATATGTTTATTATCAACTGTGTATTATGTAGTAGTAAGTGTTGAATCCAATTAAGTAATGTTAATAAATTAATAGCTTTGTTCAATTTAAAGCTATTTTGTGGTCTTTGTGAACACTACGCCAACCCTCCTGAAATTAGCAACACAAAGAACAACACAAAGGGTTGTAAATGCTGGCCTTGTCAGCAATATCCATTTTCCAAGAATTATTTTTTTTTTAAATGCGCAGCGAAAGCAGAAATGGGAAGGTTGCTTTGAAAAACATTCCATCTGAGCCTATACGTTAACCAGTCCGAAGAGACCATTCTCTTTTTTTATTTTCTGTCAGAAACAATAATAAATTATCTCTCGAACCAGCCCACTTCAAATGTTGGATGTGAAAATGTCAGAAAGGGATGGATGGTTCCTGTAAAGATTAACAATCTTTCAAACCGCAGAGAAAAATATCACATGATTCATACAGACATTGAAGGCACTGATCGGTAAGACAACCGCACACTGTTTTGAACTATTTTAACATTTTGCCTCAGACTTTTATGTTTGTTACTAGGCTGCATTGTTTGCAGCTCTTGCAAAGTGTACCTCCAAGAGCTTTATTATAGAGGAAGACCGTTTATCTTTCAACGTGAGAGCCCTGATTACAAGGGACAAGCCTCAAAATGAATTTAAAAGCACCTGTTGAGGGACAATCAAGTGAAGTTGGAAGGCATGTTGTGGAGATGCCGGCGTTGGACTGGGGTGAGCACAGTAAGAAGTCTTACAACACCAGGTTAAAGGTTTGTTTCAAACACTAGCTTTCGGAGCACTGCTCCTTCCTCACCTGTGTTTGCAACAAACCTGTTGGACTTTAACTTGGTGTTGTAAGACTTCTGACTGAGGTTGGAATGGACGAAGGTTAACGCAGCCCACACATTCTGTTCTGTCTCACCGAGAGTCAGTTTAATGGCTCAACCCCTTCACAATGTTCTCAGCTGTAACCAGCTGACTTATCCTGTCTGCCAGTCTTCCACTGCAGTTTCCACATCTGTACTGTCCACAGAACAGCGACATGCTGGTAGGGTGAAAATAAGCCAGAATGAACAATTGGAAAGAAAGGAATGGCCTAATGGTGGTAACCGTGACTGGGTAGCAGGGGGCTTATCCATTCCAGAATCAGGCCATCTTTATTTTCATTTTGTCAAACATGATGGCCGGAATTTTCCGGCCAATAGCAGGCCTCTGCTGCCGCACAACACGCCGCAGGGAGGTGGGAGGGGGGGGGGGGGGGGGGGGGGGCAAGGAAACATACCACCCAATGTATGCATACAGCACAGAAGTTATTTCCCCCATCATATCTGTGCTGCCTCGGAGCTTTGCCTGCAATTTCTTTTCAGGATGGCACGGTAGCACAGTGGTTAGCACAGTTGCTTCCCAGCTCCAGCATCCCAGGTTCGATTCCCGGCTTGGGTCACTGTCTGTGTAGAGTTTGTACTTTCTCCCCGTGTCTACGTGGGTTTCCTCCGGGTGCTCCAGTTTCCTCCCATAGTCCAAAGATGTGCAGGTTAGGTGGATTGGCCATGATAAAGTACCCTTTGTGTCCAAAACGGTTGGGTGGGGTTACTGGGTTTCGGGGATAGGATGGAGGTCTGGGCTTGTAGGGTGCTCTTTCCAAGAGCCTGTGCAGACTCGATGAGTCGAATGGCCTCCTTCTGCATGGTAAATTCTGTGATTCTTTCCATTTGCAAATAGATATCCAATTCCCTTTTGAAAGTTCCAATTGAAGCTATTTTCATCGTTCTGTCAGGCAGTACATTTCAGATCATAGCAACCTGCTGCTTCAAAGCAATGATGTAGACTTTGTTATAAAGAGAGATCGCAGTGTAAAATCCAACTTTGGATGGGGATGGCGATAATGTCTAAGTCATCCGTAATTCACCCCATCCCAATTGCCCTTATTCTTTTAAACAAACATACGAATTATGAGCCACTTGGCCATCGATCCTGTTCCGCCATTTAATAAGATCTCATTTTAACCTCAACTATTTGTGATTTGGTACAGCCCAATGTTGCGTTCTCCACCATTTTACCTCCATTTTATTTCTAGTTTTGGAGTTTTAGAGTGGTGAGGTCACATTTATTGCCCATCCCTATTGCCCTCACTCTGAAGGGAGTATTAAAATTCATCGGAAGGCCAGATCAGATTGCGGTTAAAGTGATTTGCTCGGGTAGATGCTTTCCTCTCGTGGTGGGGAATCAAGAATGAGAGGACAATTTAAAGTTTGGCCGTTTTCACGCAAAGGGTAGGGAAAGACTTGAACTTATTCCCTTGAAAGGATGTGAATTCGGGGGATCAATTGAACCCGAGATTGTCAGATTTCTGTTTAATGAAGGCATAAGGGCAAGAGAGCTGCAGTGACTCAGTAGGGTTGATAACTGTGAGTAAATGTATTCCTTGAGGTTTCATCACATGACTTGCCCCGAGGCTCCAGCCATTAGTCGCTCAGCACATCCATCCTTGTGATGTGCTGCCTTCCTGGGCCAATTGGAAAGTAAAAAGATTAATTGCCCAATTAGATGATGCTTGATTGTCAGCCAAATAGCCTTTCCTCCCCATTTTCAACATTTTCATGTCTGGTAAAGAGAAATGTTCAAAGGAAATGACAAAGTGTTTTAAATGTGACAATGATATTTCTCCAGGGTTTCACCCAGCAGTCCACAACCATGGAGATTGATCTCCAATTCCTGGAGACTGCCGGCCCAATCCTGGAGGGTTGGCAACCCTACTCAATGACTGTTGAAGGTCTGATCCGCCATGATCTCATTGACCGGCCATGTGGGGGCTCCAGAGCCGAAAACTGTTTCCAGGAGAGAAATAAAAATATGCAAAAAATAAAAATCCCCTGAAATTGTAAGCAAAGAATTTATAGTCGGAATTTATTTCCTGGCGTTGGTTTTATTGCTTAGGTTCTGGTCTCAGTATGAGGCATGTTAATGTTTGCTCAGAAAGTTCTGATCTGAATGAAGCAGTGTTCCCATTAAATTCTGCCCTAATTTAGTTTTCTCACTAAGGAATAATAAATTACTAAGACGTGGTATAATATATTCTTCTTTGCACCAAAGGCACCATTTGCATTAGTTAATTCACACCAGTCTGTTACAAATGCCTGCTGAGAGGAGCGTAACAGGTAGTTTGCTCATTTAAAGTGCATCCATCTCTAATTGTGAGCAACAAAATAATGCGTTTGTCAATGTAATTGCTTTTGTCTTTAGTTGACTGCTCTCTGACCTACATCCCTTGGGCTGCATTCAACACCTCAGGCTCCCAATCATTTAACCCACCCCCCACATTCCTGTGTCCTACCACCCTCAAATTTCTCTATTTGCAGATTTATACCGCATGAACATTTGTTGTCCTGTGGACATTTGCGGGAGGTGGAGTGGGGGTTGTTGGTGGTGACGGGCGGTGCAGGGTGATGCACGATCAATTGCACAGAGACGAGAGTTGAATACAACTGAGGCTTTATTACTCGAAGATGTGTGGCCTCCTACTGCAGGACCGTAGGGCCAGCTGGTCAGCCCTCCAGACCGTCCCGTTCTCCCTCTCCACCTGCCCGTTTCCCCGGGGGTTATAGCTGACCGTCCTGCTGGAGGCGATACCCCTGCTGAGCAGGAACTGATGCAGCTCATCACTTATGAATGAGGATCCCCTGTCGCTGTGGATGCAGGCGGGGAATCCGAACAGAGCGAAGGTTGTGTTGAAGGCTTTGATGATGGTGGCAGACGTTATGTCAGGGCACGGAATGCGAAGGAGAATCTGGAGTATTCATCAACCACACTGAGGAAGTACGTGTTACGGTCAGTGGAAGGGAGGGGCCCTTTGAAATCCACGCTGAGGCGTTCAAAGGGACGGGAGGCCTTCACCCGGCATGTGCAGGCCGGCTGGTAGAAATGCGGTTTGCACTCCGCACAGACCTGGCAGTCTCTGGTGATTGCTCTGACTTCCTCGACGGAGTAGGGCAGATTTTGGGCCTTTATGAAGTGGTACAACCATGTGACTACCGGGTGACAAAGGTTGTCGTGCAGGGTTCGGAGTTGGTCTACTTGTGCGCTGGCACCTTGGGATAGGGCATCTGGAGGCCGCATACAGTAAGAGGTGGTAGGGGCCCGCCGGATTTCAGTGTTAGGCTCTGGAGGTTACATTGGAAGTCCAGGCCGAGTAGCAGGGCAGCACAGAGGTTGGGGAGGACGTAGAGGCAGAAGTCGCTGAATTCTACGCCCTGGACCGTGAGCGTGGCTATACAGTACCCCCTGATTGCCACGGAGTGGGACCCGGAGGCCAGAGAGATTCTCTGATTGGTGGGTGTACAGCGAGGGAGCAGCGTCTTACCATATCTGGATGGATGAAGCTTTTGGTGCTCCCGGTGTCCAGCAGAGAAGACATCTCGTGCCCATCGATCTTCACGCTTGTCGAGGCGGTGGCTAGATTGTGCGGGCGAGACTGATCAATCGTGACCGAGGTGAGTTGCGGCTGGTCATCGCTGGTGTCGAACGATGGGGTGCCCGGGGCGCACGGGTCCTGGAACGATGGTGGCGCCCATGCGCCCATGTGCCATGGGGGAGAAAAGTTGGAGGTGCCTGATGATCTTGGGGTGGACAAGGTGGGGTGGACAAGGCCCACGGGACGCACGTGGCGGGGGTTGACAAAGATGGCGGTGCCCATGGGCCGCAAGTGGTCCGAGGAGGGGAAGATGGCGGTGGCCACTGGCCGCGCGTGGTCCGGGGAGTGGAAGATGGCAGCGCCCACTGTCCGTACGCGAGGGGGGTCGGGGCGATAGCGGTGACTGCGTGGGCCTGGCACACTGCAGCGAAGTGCCCCTTTTTCCGAAGACCTTGCAAAGGGCGCTGCGGGCCGGGCAGCGTTGGTGGGGGTGTTTCTGTTGCCCGCAGAAGTAATATCGGAGGCCCCCGAGGTTGGTTGGCTGACTCGTGGCACAGGCATAGGATTGGCTGGGTGAGGTCCCCGGTGGGGCGGCCGTCTGTGGAGTCCACGATGCATAGGAGGGGTGGGCCGCTTGGCTGGCCCACCGTCATCGATAGCGCCAGCTTTTTGGTTTCTGCGAGGTCGAGCGTGGCCCCCTCTAAAAGTCGCTGGCGTATGGGGTCTGACCCTATCCCCGTAACGAAAGCGTCCCGCATGAGGAGGTTCAAATGTTCCGTGGCCGTGACGGCCGGACAGTCACAGTCTCTGACCAGGGGAATTAAAGTACGCCAGAAATCTTCTACAGACTCACCAGGGAGTTGACTACGAGTAGAGAGTATGTGTCTGGCGAAGAGCGTGTTCGTCCACTGGGTGTAATTCTCTTTCAGTAGCGCCATGGCTTCATCATAGGTCGGGGCGTCCTGGATAAGAGGAAATACGCTGGAGCTCAGCCGCGTGTAGAGAATCTGGATCTTCTGAGCTTCTGGAATTAGGGTCTGGTGCATACCTGATGTAAGCTTCGAAACAAGCTAGCCAATGTTGAAAGTCCTTTTTGGTGTCGCTTGATTGCGGATCCAGCTGCAGGCGATCCGGCTTGATGCGGAGGTCCATCTTCTGAAAATCTTAGAGTAATAAATTGATGCACAATCAATTGCACAGAGACGAGAGTTGAATACAACTGAGGCTTTATTACTCTAAGATGTGTAGCCTCCTACAGCAGCTGGCAAATGGCAAAATGGCTGCTGTACGGGGAGCACACGTATTTATACTCCGCCTACTGGGCGAGCCAGCAGGCAGGGACTACCCCCGTACCTGTAGTACAGGGTCTTACCACACATTTCCTAATAGACACAACAGTGGTGATTACCACACAGGGTTGTGTTTACCGCTCTTTCCTCTTCAGTCAGAACATCCAGTCAGGTTAGCAACAGGGAAAGAAAATAACTCGCATTTTCATATTGCCTTTTACGCCCTTGCAACGGGCTCCAGCACTTTTCCAGCCAATTTTGTTACATTTCGAAGTCCAGTCGCTGTTGTAGGTACAGGAAATGGGACAGGCAGCAAGATCCCCAAGCAGCAATCTGATAACAATAACCAGATTATCTGTTTCAGCGATGTGGGCTGAGGGATCAATACTTGACCGGACATCAAAGGTGCCAAGCACCCCCACGATTGGAATGGATAGTCAAATGGAGGATGAGGAGTTGGAGGGAGAGGGGAACAGGAGGGCTGTGGGGGGGGGGGGGGGGGGGGGGGGGGTTAGATGGAATTTGGAGTGATTTCTTGCATGGAGGGAAAACATGGACTGGACACAGGGCAGCATGGTTGCACAGTGGGTAGCACAGTTGCTTCACAGAACAGGATCCCAGGTTCGATTCCAGCTTGGGTCACTGTCTGTACAGAGTCTGCACGTTCTCCCTGTGTCTGCGTGGGTTTCCTCCGGGTGCTCTGGTTTATTCCCACAGTCCAAAGATGTGCAGATAGGTGGATTGGCCATGCACAAATTGCCCTTAGGTTAGGTAGGGTTGCTGGGTTACGGGGTTACAGGGAAAGGGTGAAAGTGTGGGCTTAAGTGGGGTGCTCTTTCCAAGAGCCGGTGCAGATTTGATGGGCCAAATTGCCTCCTTCTGCACTGTAAATGCTATGATTCTATGATTTTATGATAGGTCCGTTTCTGTGTCACAGTTTCAACGCACTTCTATGTAAGCGTCTGATCTCATTCATAACCCATGAATTCAGTGATATGACCAGTTGGAAATTAGCCAAGCAAGGATGCACCTGCACTCTCGGCCATTTTTACACTTCTCTAATGGCTAACATGTGACTTAAAAACACCTCAGCCTTGACCTTTCGAGGGAGCTGGTGGAACCCAAGCAGAACGCAGCAACATATGTTTCGTTTCAATTAATTCACAGCAGCAGAGCATTTCTGGCTGGGGTTGCCAACTGCCATTAAATGTATTCCTGGAGGTTTCGTCACGTGACTTGCTTCAGCCATTAGTCGGCATACATATCCATCCTCTGACACACTGCCTTCCTACACCCACATGAAAAGCAGGAAGGCTCTTACCCAATTGGTTGATGCTTGACTGTCAGCCAAATGGCCTTTTGAAAAATATGTATCCTTTTAATGCCCCGTTGATTTTTCTCCAGGCGATTGGTCTTCAATTCCTGAAGACTTTGGCACGATCCTCGAGGAGTTATCAACCCTATCCCTGACAATGTCAGAATTTATTGCCCACTCCTAATTGCCCTTGAACTGAGTGGCTTGCTGGGTTATTTCAGAGGGCAGTTAAGAGTCAATATCATTGTTGTGGGTCTGGAGTCACATGCAGATCAGGTCAGGTATGGACGGCAGATTCCCTCCCCTGAAGAAAGGACCTTAATGAGGCAGATGGATCTTTGCGAAAATCAAGTGCTTTAGTGGTCACCATTACCGTATACTAATTTTTTACTCAGGGTTTAAATTTCTCAGCTGTTGGGATTTGAACCTTATCTCTGGATTATTAAATCAAACCTCTGGATTACTAGTCCATTAGTAGAGCACTGCTCTATCATTCCTGGGACACATCGAGTTGTCAACTCACTTTGCAGTTATAGGACTTTGATCTGAGGGTCGTGGTTCGAGCCCCACGTTGGGCACTATTGGTTGGAGAGGCACGGTGGCACAGTGGTTACCACTACTGTCTTGCAGCGCCAGGGACTCAGGTTCAATTACCGCCTTGGGTGACTGTCTGTGAGGAGTCTGCACGTTCTCCCTGTGTCTGCGTGGGTTTCCTCTGGGAGCTCCGGTTTCCTCCCACAGTCTGAAGATGTGCAGGCTCGGTGGATTGGCCATGATCAATGCGTGGGGTTATGGCGATAGGGTGGGGTAGTGGGCCTAGGTAGAGTGCTCTTTCAGAGGGTCAGTGCCGACCTGATGGGCCAAATGGCCTCTTTCTTCACTGTAGGTATTCGATGACCTGGGAGTTAAGGGATGGGGTAGGGGATTGCTGTGACAGACATGTAATACAGCCTTCCACATATGGCCGGTAGTATTCAATACTATGCAAATGTTGGAAATGCATCACCAAATGCCACCCCACTATCTGCAACAGAGTAACGAGGAATACGGGATGTCCCAACATACTGATACTAAAAGAGCCAGAGTTATATTTTTAAACTGAAATTGGTCGTCACTCAGATGACTAATGGGGAATTTGAGAGATACTTATTTACCCAGATAGTGGTTAGAATGTAAAGCTTTCTATCACAAACATTTGTTGAGGTGACAAAGTATTTGAGGGGAAGTTAGAAAAACACATGCGGGAGAAAGAAACAGAAGATTATGTTGATCGAGTGAGATATTGGTTTGAGGAGGCTGATGTGAAACCAAAAGACCAGCAGAGATCAGCTGGGCTGAATGGCCTGGCTGGATCCATGTAAATCGACAAAAAGACAAGGAAATGCTGTAACGATTGATTTGTCCAGTAAGGAGTCTTACAACGCCAGGTTAAAGTCCAACAGGTTTGTTTCAAATCACCAGCTTTCAAAGCACTGCTCCTTCTTCAGCTGAATGAAGAGGTATGTTCCAGAAACATTTACATAGACAAAGTCAAAGATGCAAAACGATACTTTGAATGCGAGCATTTGCAAGTAACCCCAGGTTAAAGATGTCAAGCCAGGACAGTTGGTAGGATTTTGCAAGCCCAGGCCAGATGGTGGGGGATGAATGTAATGCGACATGAATCCAAGATCCCTGTTGAGGCTGCACTCATGTGTGCGGAACTTGGCTATAAGTTTCTGCTCGGCGATTCTGCGTTGTCGCGCGTCCTGAAGGCCGCCTTGGAAAACGCTTAGCCAAAGATCAGAGGCTGAAGGCCCTTGACTGCTGAAGTGTTCCCCGACTGGAAGGGAACATTCCTGCCTGGTGATTGTCGCGCGATGCCCGTTCATTCGTTGTCGCAGTGTCTGCATTTTCTCGCCAATGTACCACGCTTCGGGACATCCTTTCCTGTAGTGTATGAGGTGGACAACGTTGGCCGAGTCGCACGAGTACCTGCTGGGTGGTGTTCCAACGTGTAATGGTGGTACCCATGTCGATGATCTGCACGTGTTGCAGAGATTGCCAAGGCAGGGTTGTGTGGTGTCGTGGTCGCTGTCCGAAGGCCGGGTAGTTTGCTGCAAACAATGGTTTGTTTGAGGTTGTGCGGTTGCTTGAAGGCAAGTAGTGGGGGTGTGGGGATGGCCTTGGCAAGATGTTCATCTTCATCGATGACGTGTTGAAGGCTGCGAAGAAGATGTCGTAGTTTCTCCGCTCCGGGGAAGTACTGGACGACGAAGGGTACTCTGTCGGTTGTGTCCCGTGTTTGTCTTCTGAGGAAGTCAGTGCGGTTTTTTACTGGGGTGTTGGAACTGTCAATTAATGAGTCGAGCGCCATATCCCATTCGTACGAGGGCGCATTTCAGCGTCTGTAGATGTCTGTTACGCTCCTCCTCGTCTGAGCATATCCTGTGTATTTACGGAGCACTTGTCCATCGGGGATGGCTTCTTTGATGTGTTTCGTATGGAAGCTGGAGATGTGGAGCATCGTGAGGTTATCCGTGGGCTTGTGGTAAAGCAAAGTGCTGAGGTGACCGTCCTTGATGGAGATGTGTGTGTCCAAGAATGCAACTGATTTTGGAGAGTAGTCCATGGTGAGTCTGATGGTGGGATGGAACTTATTGATGTCATTGTGTAGTCGTTTCAGTGATTCTTCGGCGTGGATCCAAAGGAAAAAAATGTCATTGATGTATCTGGTGTATAACGTCGGTTGAAGGTCCTGCGCGGTGAGGAGGTCTTGTTCAAACTTGTGCATGAAGATGTTGGCATATTGAGGCGCGAATTTGGTCCCCATGGCTGTTCCATGTGTCCGGATGAAGAACTTGTTGTCGAAGGTGAAGACGTTGTGATCCAGAATGAAGCGGATGAGTTGTAGAATTGCGTCTGGAGACTGGCAGTTATTGGTGTTGAGTACTGAGGCTGTTGCAGCAATGCCGTCATCATGGGGGGGATGCTGGTGTAGAGTGCCGAGACGTCCACTGCGACGAGGAATGTTCCTGGTTCAACTGGTCCATGGGTACTGAGTTTCTGTCAGAAGTCCGTTGTGTCGCGACAAAAGCTGGGCGTACCTTGTACGATGGGTTTCAAGATGCCCTCGATGTAGCCAGAGAGGTTCTCACACAGGGTTCCATTGCTTGACATGATAAGACAAGGTGTGTTGGCCTTGTGTATTTTTGGGAGGCAGTAGAACTCTCCAATGTGGGGAGTGATGGAACCATCAATTCACCAGACACGTGTTTCCGATATGAATCTAGGCCTTAATCGACTTACTACAGAGCCAGCCTGTTACACGTTGATGAACTCTCAGTGAACTGCAGGCTGACTCTAGACAAGGGTATTTATACAGCAGCACTAGGGGGAGGAGTCGTGGGTGGAGCCAAGGGTGGAGCCCTGTACAAGGTCCTGAGCATTCCCAGAGCTACTCCCCCTAGTGGTCGGGTAACGCTACTGCGCTTACAAAGATATAGTGTGAATTATCATGTTACATTCACCACAGGGAGTAAGGGGTTGAGAGCACGTAGGGTGGTCTGAAGGTCTGGATCCAAGGTCTTGATCAGTCTGTTGAGTTGGCGGGTTGTTCCTTGGTCGGATCTGTGGGTAACTGTCTATAGTGTTCCTGGTTGTTGAGTTGTCGGTACACTTCTTTTGCAGTAGTCTGTTCTGCTTTGTATGACGATGGCCCCTCCTTTGTCTGCTGGTTTGATGCTGATGTTGCGGATGGTCTTGAGAGCGCAGATGGCGTTGCGTTGTGCTTCGGTGACATTTGGGCTGTCTTGTGAATGCGACTGATGAATCTGGCATTGACGTGACTCCTGACGGTTTGAGCATACATGTCGAGTCGAGGGCAGCGGCCTTACGGAGGCCTGATTTGTCATGTAGGCTTGGGTGTCACTTTGGAAAATGGAGATTATGTCAATGTTTTTGACCAGTAGCAAAGCCAGGCTAATAAATGCCCCTCCACAGTCTATTCCTATCCCACAGCCACACATATAGATTACTCAACTTGAATCCATGGGATCAGAGATCAGAAACTACAATGGATGCATCCTAATCGTGAGTCCAGTCACACAGCATGTCTGCTCTCATTATCTGTACAGATCCAGGGTTCCTTTGGAGAGTAAAAGGTCAATGACAGCAGGCCCCTGGATGTTTTGAGGGGGAAATGTGTTCAGTAGATGACCCGCCATAGCTAATGTGACGGCCAATGGCAACGGGGAGAAAATTGCCGTTTATGCAGGCCAGTAACATCTCTCAACATTGCCCTGTCTCCGCTCATCTGTTGCTAAAACCTTCATCCATGTCTTTGTTACCTCTGGATTTGATTGTTCCAATGCACTCCTGTTCGGTCTCCCACATTCTACTCTCTGCAAATTGAGGCCGTCCTAAACTCCAACGTCCATGTCTTAACTTGCAGCAAGTCCCATTCCCCCATGAACCCCATGCTCATAGTTGGCTCTCCCCTCAAACACTCTCTTGATTTACAAACCCTCATCCTTCTTTTCAAATCCCTCGATAGCCTTGTCATTCCCTATGTATGCAATCTCCTGCAACCCCACAACCCTCTGAGATATCTATGCTCCTCTAATGTTGGACTCTTGTTCATCCCCAACCATAATCCCTCCACCATTGGTGGCCATGCTTTCAGTTGCCTAGGACACAAACTCTCGATTTCCTGCCTGCATATTTCTGCCTCTCTACCTCGTTTGCCTCCTTTAAGAAGCTTAATAAAGCTTACCTCTTTGACCAAGACTTCCAGGGAATGTGAGTGTCGCTGTTTAGACCAGCAGTTTTATTGCCCATCCCTAATTGCCATTCAGGAGTTGGTGGTGAGCCTTCTTGAACCACTGCAGTTCATGTGGAGTTGGGACACCCCCAGTGCTGTTCAGGAGGGAATTCCAGGATTTTGACCCAGTGACAGTGAAGGATGGTGATCTAGATCCAAGTCTATCTGACCTAATAGCTCTTCACGTGGCTGTAATAATCCTCACAAGACACACGGTGACAGCACGATTGATCCCCCTATGGGACTTGTGGAATACAAACTCTCAGGCGAGAAACAACCTTTAAAAGCCGGCCCAAATTGGGACCGGCATGATCGGGACTCCTGGTTGGGACCTACGTGGTATATGCCGTGTTGCGGCCTTTTCTTTTGGCTGAAAATAAACTGCCATTCTGTTTCACCTTCTGAGGTTTTGTGAGCTGGTGACAAGGATGTGATTTGAACCCATGTGTGGAAAGCAGGACAGAGGGTTCAAACCAGTATAGTATACATCCAGAATAATGGGGATGGCGCCCAGTAGATACTGGGGACTATAGTGAAGAAAGCACGATGTGGTCAAAACCAGAGAACTAACTACATGCAAATTGGTGGACCACCTCAATGGCGGAGAGTGCGCAACAGTGCACACTGTCAGAAATGCTGAGGTAATGCGGAACCGTCAGAGATGCTGAGGGAGTGCTGCACTGTCAGAGATGCTGAGGGAGTGCTGCACTGTCAGAGATGCTGAGGGAGTGCTGCACTGTCAGAGATGCTGAGGGAGTGCTGCACTGTCAGAGATGCTGAGGGAGTGCTGCATTGCCAGAGATGCTGATGGAGTGCTGCACTGTCAGAGATGCTGATGGAGTGCTGAACTGTCACAGATGCTGAGGGAGTGCTGCATTGCCAGAGATGCTGAGGGAGTGCTGCACTGTCAGAGATGCTGAGGGAGTGCTGCACTGTCAGAGATGCTGATGGAGTGCTGCACTGTCAGAGATGCTGAGGGAGTGCTGCATTGCCAGAGATGCTGAGGGAGTGCTGCACTGTCAGAGATGCTGAGGGATTGCTGCACTGTCAGAGATGCTGAGGGAGTGCTGCACTGTCAGAGATGCTGAGGGAGTGCTGCACTGTCAGAGATGCTGAGGGAGTGCTGCATTGTCAGAGATGTTGTGGGAGTGCTGCACTGTCAGAGATGCTGAGGGAGTGCTGCACTGTCAGAGATGCTGAGGGAGTGCTGCACTGTCAGAGATGCTGAGGGAGTGCTACACTGTCAGAGATGCTGAGAGGGAGTGCTGCACTGTCAGATGTGCTGAGGGAATGCTGCACTGTCAGAGATGCTGATGGAGTGCTGCACTGTCAGAGATGCTGAGGGAGTGCTGCATTGTCAGTGGTTCTGAGGGAGTGCTGCACTGTCAGAGATGTTGTGGGAGTGCTGCATGTCAGAGATGCTGAGGGAGTGCTGCACTGTCACAGATGCTGAGGGAGTGCTGCACTGTCAGAGATGCTGAGGGAGTGCTGCATATCAGAGATGCTGAGGGAGTGCTGCACTGTCAGAGTTGCTGAGGGAGTGCTGCACTGTCAGAGATGCTGAGGGAGTGCTGCACTGTCAGAGATGCTGAGGGAGTGCTGCACTGTCAGAGATGCTGAGGGAGTGCTGCATTGTCAGTGGTTCTGAGGGAGTGCTGCACTGTCAGAGATGCTGATGGAGTGCTGCACTGTCAGAGATGCTGAGGGAGTGCTGCACTGTCAGAGATGCTGAGGGAGTGCTGCACTGTCAGAGATGCTGAGGGACTGCTGCACTGTCAGAGATGCTGAGGGAGAGCTGCACTGTCAGAGATGCTGAGGGAGTGCTGCACTGTCAGAGATGCTGAGGGAGTGCTGCACTGTCAGAGATGCTGAGGGAGTGCTGCACTGTCAGAGATGCTGAGGGAGTGCTGCACTGTCAGAGATGCTGAGGGAGTGCTGCATGTCAGAGATGGTGAGGGACTGCTGCACTGTCAGAGATGCTGATGGAGTGCTGCACTGTCAGAGATGCTGAGGGACTGCTGCACTGTCAGAGATGCTGAGGGAGTGCTGCACTGTCAGAGATGCTGAGGATGTGGAGCTGGATTCCCCAATTCTGGGGCTATGTCCCCTAGCCGGCGTGGGAGTGGTGGTGTTTTACGCCAAGAAAACTGGTGTAAAACAGCCACTGATTCCCAGTTTTGCTGGGGGGTAGCACGGAGGCAGCCAAGAATACCCGGCTACAGTTGCCGATACGGCCTGGAGAATTGACGGGTCCATGGCCTACAGCGGCTGCACCGTGCTTCATGGCGGAGGCCCCTTGTGGACCCGGCCCGCGAAAAGTCCCCCCCTCGGCTGGCTCGCGTGCCTCGGACCACTCCACCAATGCCCCCAGCCCCGAATATGTTCCCTCCTGCCCGCGGATTAGCCCTCTCCTGACTGTGGCGGTGCTGGACTGAATCCGCAGCCGCCAGGCCAAGTTCCCAACGGATGAGACCACACGTGTCCCGCGCTGTCGGGAAATCGGCCGGTCGGAGGCGGAGCATCAGGGGGCGGTACTCAAGCAATGGCCTGAGGCCGTAGATACGTGGAGCGGGGTGGAGCATCTCAAAAGCAGCGCCACCCCAGATTTCGCCAGATTCTCCGGCCATTCGCCGAAAGCGATTTCAGCGTGGGCGACTGGAGAATCCAGCCCGTGGTTTTTTAAAATGTATTTATGGGATTTGGGTGTCGCCGGCTATGCCAACATTTATTGCCCATCTTAATTGCATTTGAGAAGATGGTGGTGAGCTGCCTTTTTGATCTGCTGCAGTACTGGAGATGTAAGTTTTCCCACAGTTCTATTCGGGTGGGAGTTGCAGGATTTAGACCCAGCAACTTTGAAGGAACGGCAATATATTTCCAAGTCAGGCTGGTGATTGACTTGGAGGGGAATCTCCAGGTGGTGGGATTCCCAGGTATCTGCTGCTCTTGTCCTTCTAGATGATAGTGGTCATGGGTTTGGCAGGTTCTGCCTAAGGACCCTTGGTGAGTTCCTGCAGTGCATCTTAGATGGTGCACATGGTTGCCGCTGTTCATTGGCGGTGGAGGGTTTGAATGTTTGTGGAAGGAGGAGCGATCAAGCAGGCTGCTTTGTCCTGGGATGGTGTTGAGCTTCTTGAATGATGTTGGAGCTGCACTCATCCAGGCAAGTGGTTAGTATCATAATATACACACAAGTATATGATGTGCACAGACAGACACTGACTGACACACTGAATGACCAATCAACACACAGAACACAGCAGCCAATCACCAGACAGGACACGGCCACTATAAAGCCAGAGGGCACTAGTTTTCCCGCTCTCTTGGGATGCAGCCTCTGAGACAGCCAGAGCCCGTGAGCAGCGACACGAACATCCACCATGTGCTAGGAGGATAGTCTGATCAGGTTAGCCTCAGGTCTCCAGTCAACTCAGCATAGTGTCAACCTACAGTTCAAGTATGTTTAACAGTTCATAGTTCAATAAAATCGAGTTGCATTTCTACAAGTGTTGGAAGCCTGTCTCTCTCACTGCTATGGTAAACGCAGTCTTCGCAGACCCAGCATACCCAACACATCAGTGAGTATTTCAAAACACTATTGACTTGTGCCTTGTAGATGGTTAACAGGCTTTGGGAGGTCAGGAGGTGAATTATTCACCGCAGGATTCCTAGCCTTTGGCCTGCCCTGGTAGCCACAGTGTTAACGTGGCTAGTCCAGTTCAGTTTCTGGTCAATGGTAACTCCCAGGATGTTGATTGTGGGGGATTCAGAGATGGCAATGCCATTGAATGTCAAGGTGCGATGATTAGATCCACTCTGGTAGGAGATTGCCACTAACTGACACTTATGTGACGAAAGGTCAGAAATATCTTCTTTCAGCTGAAAGGTTAAACGGAGTTCACATGTGCCCTCTGAGGTGAATGTGTAAGATCTCAGGACACAATTCAAAGAAGGGAAGAGAGTTCACAGCCGTGACCTGGGGCCAATGTTTATCCTTTTACAACATCACTGAAAAAAAACAAATGATCTGGTTATTTTCATTTTGTTGTTTTTGTGGACCCGCTGGGATCTTGTTGTTCAGAAATTTGCTGCTGCATTTCTTCCATTGCCACATTAACTGCACTTACAAAATATAATTGATTGGTTGTGATGCATTTTGGGATGTGAAGGGCGCTATAAAAATGTAAATCTTTCTCTTTTCTGTCACTGATATCGTAAATTATTACCACCATTACAAGTTTCTTCTTTTTTACTGCAAAGCATTTTAGACATGCCTCGCCAGGCCGTCACAGAAATGAGGTGATCTTTTATAAATGATGCTATCTAATCTAATTTCAGAAATGTATATTTTGTTTAAGGACATGTGCCTTCACCTGCACTGCCCCACCCCCTACACTCCCCGCTGCCTGCTTCGAGTGAGATCCTGGACGGGTTTTCTTTTACACAAGTCTCCAGTGTGTCTTTACAAAGCGAATGATGTTAATGTAATCAGACGGCAAATATTTTAGAATGAAGCACTGCTGCTGATTCATTGGCTTTGGACACTGCCGGCAGGCGGTTGGCAGACAGCCAGTATCAACAAGACCTGAGGCAGCCGTTGCCCCAATCTGCCAAAATATTGGCTCCTTGTGTGCAAACAACATAGACCAGCCAGTTACTGTCCTGATTTAATATCCGCTAACTATTCTAACTTGGCTTCGTCAGCGCCATTGATGAAGTCCACTATCAATCACAATGGCAGACGTTCTCCTAATGACAGATTTATTCACCATGGTGACACCCTGCAAGAATTAAGCAACTATCCTGGTCGTAGGGCGTTGCTTTATTCGCATTTTGGTACAAAAGCTGCGCACATTCTTAAATAGTTGTGAACTCACACTTGTTTATGCAACCGAAGGACAATTACAGCACGGAAGGATCCCAATCGGCTCATTGTGTCCATGCTATCTCTCTGCAAGAGCAACTCTTTCCAGTCCCACCCTGCTTTTTCCTTGTAGCCCTGCAATTCTTATCCTTTCAGGGGTTTATCCAAAAGACTATTGAAAGCTATGATTGAACCTGCAACCACCACTCTTTCAGGCAGCACAATCCAGATCCTAACCAGTTGTGGCTTGGAAAAGGTAGCCCCCCATGTCACCTTTGGTTTAACTCCATTTGCCAGTGTTACTAGATTGTAACTTGCATTTTGACTTTGTGACCAAATTTTGGAACGTCCACTTTTCTAATGGGCTCAACACTGATGATGCACTTTGCGTGTGGCCCATCGGTGGCACGTTTAACCTACTGCCCATCACCCGCAAGATTCGTCATCACAGCCAGAACCTTGCAGAATCAATCCTGGTACCATAACTGTAACCCTCCTGTACAGCTCCCTAACTATATGAAAAAAACAGACCTTACAACTCCCTGCTCACAGCTGTCTCATAAACAGGCATTTCATGGTCTTTGAACCTCAAAGTTCCCAGAATTTAAAGCAGCATCAATATCCCAGCCTACTGAGCATTATTTTCTTGGTGTGATGACCTGTGGATTTGAGGCACGATATACTGGCTGTATTCCTTGCTGGCAGCTTTACATGGAATTTACAGCACAGAAACAGGCCATTTGGCCCATCTCATCGATTGTTTTTTATGTTCTACACAAGCCTCCTTCCATCCTTCTTGATCACACTATCAGGGTAACCTTCAGCTTCTTTCTTCCTCCTGTATCTGGACTAGCATCATAGAATGGTTACTGCACAGAAGGAGGATATTCAGCATTGTCCCTGTGCCACTTCTCTACAACAGCAACTCAGCCAGTTCGGTATCACGGTAGCAGAGTGGGTAGCACAGTTGCTTCACATATCCAAGGTCCCAGGTTCGATTCCCGGCTTGGGTCACTGTCTGTCCGGAGCCTGCAAGTTCTCCCCGTGTCTGCATGGGTTTCCTCCGGGTGCTCCGGTTTCCTCCCACTGCCCAAAGATGTGCAGGTTAGGTGGATTGGCCATGCTAAATTCCCCTCCGTGTCCAAAAACGTTAGGTGGGGTTATTGGGTTACGGGGAACGGGTGGAGGAGCGGGCTTAAAAGGGGTGCTCTTTCCAAGGGCCAGTGCAGACTCGATGGTCCGAATGGCCTCCTTCTGAACTGTAAATTCTATGTTCTAAGATTCTATGAGTCCCACTCCTTAACCTCTCCACTGCAGCCCAGTAAAATCTTTTCTCTTGATAATTATACAGTTCCCTTCTGAAAACCACAATCAAATCTGTCTCCACCATACACTCAGGCAGTGCACTCCAGATCCAAACCACTTGTTGCATAAAAATATTTTTCCTCATGTGGCCTCTGGTTCTTTTATTCATCAACTTGGGGTCCTCGACTTTCTTTCTTTCGCCAGGAACAGTTCCTCCCCATTTACGTTATCTGGACCCCTCATGATTTTGAAGACGTCTAACAAATCCCCTCGCAAGCTTCTCTTCTCCCACTGAGAACAGCCCCAGCTTAACCAATCGATCCACATAACCAAAGTCTCCAATCTTCGGAATCATTCTCGTAAATCTTTTCTGCTCCCTTTCAAAAACTTTGCATTCTTCTCATTGAGGCGGAACCAGTGTTCTTTGTCAATGAAGGTTCACAACTTACTTGTTTTTGTACACTGGGCACTTATTTATAAAATCCAAGATGGAGTATTTTTAATTTAATTTTTATTCATTTGCAGAATGTTGCTGACGAGGCCAACATTTATTGTCCATCCCTAATTGACCTTGAGAAGGTGGTGATGAGCTGCCTTCTTGAACCGCTGCAGCCCCTGTGGTGTAGGTACACCCACAGTGCTGTTAGGGAAGGAATTCCAGGATTTTGACCCAGCGACAGTGAAGAAAGGACGCCTTATTTCCAAGTCAGGATGGTGAGTGACTTAGAGGGAAACTTCCACGTGTCTGCTGCCCTTCTAGATGATAGTGGCCATGGGTTTCAAAGGAGCTGCCTAAGGAACCTTGGTGAGTTCCTGCAGTGATGGTACACACTGCTGCCATTGTTCGTTGGTGGTGGAGGGAGAGAATATTGTAGATGGGATCCCAATCAAGCAGCCTGCTTTGTCCTGGATGGTGTCAAGCTTCATGAGTGTTGTTGGAGCTGCATTGATTCATACAAGTGGAGAGTGTTCCATCTCACTCCTGACTTGTGCCTTGCAACTGGTGAACAGGCTTTGGGGAGTCAGGAGGTGAGTCACTCACCACAGGATTTCCAGCCTCTGACCTACTCTTGTAGCCACAGTATTTATATGGCTAGTCCAGGTCAGTTTCTGGTCAATGGTAACCTCCAGGATGGTTGATAGTGTGGGATTTGGTAATGGTAGATTAGATTCTCTCTTGTTGGAGATGATCATTGCCACGAACTTGTGTGGTTCTAATGTTTCTCGCCATTTGTCAGCCTAAGCCTGGGTATTGTCAACATCTTGATGCATTTGGACATTGATTACTGCAGTATAACTTGTTAAATGCTTTCTCAACCTGCCCTGTGCCACCTTCAGCGGCTTATGTACAAATACACTGAGCTCCCTCTATTCCTGCATTTCCTTTAGAATTGTACCCTTTATTTTATGTCACCTCTCCTTGCCGTTCTGACCAAAATTATCATTTCACATTTCTCTGCATTGTATTGCATCGGCCATGTGCCCGCCCATTCCACCAGTCTGTCTATCACTATCCTCCTGACAATTCACAATACTTCCAATTCTTCTATCATTTTCGAATTCTAAAATTGTGCCCTATACACACGGGTCTAGGTTATTCCAACCAGTAGTGTGGGTTAAGAACAGTCATGCCTCAGTCATGGTTTACATATACCTCTGAAAACCATACAAACCATATCTGAGACTCTAGAAGTGACAATGTAACCAGTAGAATAGAATAGAACAGAATAGAATAGAATCCCTACGGTGCAGAAGGAGGCCATTCGGCCAATTGAGTCTGCACCGACCCTCCGAAGGAGCACCCCATCTGGGCTCACACCGCTACCCTATTCCCGTAACTCCAACTAACCTTTGTGGACACTAAGGGGAAATTTAGCATGGCCAATCTACCTAACCTGTACATCTATAGAGGTGACAGCAGATGACCTATATTAAATGGACAGGATGTCGCCTACTGAGCTGTGCTGCCCACCCCAAGTCCAAAGTGCAACACTGCAGTGCGGCTGAATGTTTAACACACAGAAATTGTGCTTCAGATGCACTTACTGTGTTTTGTGACAGCGGAGATGGCCCACCATTGACCGGCAGCGGGGTCAATGGGGTTTAGATTCTCCACCGTTGGGATTCTCTGTTCTGCCGGCAGCCCACCCATGCCCACGGGTTTTACGGTGGTGTGGGGTGGCTACAATGAGAAATCCCAATGGCCGGTGGCAGGAATGGAGAATCCCACTGTCGGTGCAAGGCATGGAAGGGAGAAATTCTGCTGTGTGTGCAAGAGAACTTTCTGGAATAGTGCATTCCCAGTCCTACCACAGAGAAAGCTGTGCTGGATCTGGTCCTAGGAAATGAGGCAGGCCAGGTGGAGAACATCAGAGTGGGGAGCATTTGGGAAATAGCAATCAGAATATAATAAGTTGGAAAAGGATTAAAAAAACAGTCACAGAATAAGATCCCAGACTGGAAAAGGGAAAATTTGAGGGGTCTTAAAGTTGAACTGGAGCAGGTTAATTGGAAATGCATTTTGGTGGATAAAACAGTGGATGAAAAATGGGAGACTTTCAAAGGAGGGTGCAAGCTAGGTACATACCAATGAGAAATAAAGATGGATCCAAAGCTAGAGTACCCCGGATGACGAAGGTTATTGAGGAAAAAATAAGGAAGAAAAAATAGGCATGTGATAGGAATAATAATATAAATAGAAGTCAAGAAGAGTATCTCAAATGCAGGAGAGAGGCTAAGGCTGGAATAAGGAAAGCTAAGAGGAAGCATGAGGAAAGGATGGCAGGCTGTGCTGAAACAAATTGTAAAATATTCTTCAAACATATTAATAATAAAAGATGAATGAAGGATAGAGTGGAGTCCATAAGGAACAAGCATGGCAAGCTATGCACTGAAGCAGAGAGTATGGCAGAGGTACTAATTGAGTACTTTGCGTCTGTCTTTACTAAAATAGATGATGACGACAATGGCCCAGTTGAAAATATGGGTATCAATCAGTATAGTGACAGATAAAAAAAAGGTGCTAAAAAGGCTGGCAGCACTCCAGGTAGAGAAGTCACCAGGCCCAGATGAGATGCATCCCCAGATTGTTGAGAGAGGTAAGAGAGCAAACTGCAGAGCCGTGGGCAGAGATTGTCCAGGCTTCTCTGAACACAGAATTAGTCCCGGGGGACCAAAGGATCGCTAACGTGACGCCGTTGTTTAAGAAAGGGGCTAAGGATAACGCAGACCTGTCAGCTTGACGGGGGGGGGGAGATTTGTTAGTGCTCTTTGGGGGGGTTTAAACTAATTCAGCAGGGGCATGGGAACCTGGATTGTAGTTTTAGGGTACGGGAGATTGAGAGTATAGAGGTCAGGAGCACAGATTTGACTTCGCAGGAGGGTGCCAGTGTTCAGGTAGGTGGTTTGAAGTGTGTCTACTTCAATGCCAGGAGTATACGAAATAAGGTAGGGGAACTGGCAGCATGGGTTGGTACCTGGGACTTCGATGTTGTGGCCATTTCAGAGACATGGATAGAGCAGGGACAGGAATGGTTGTTGCAGGTTCCGGGGTTTAGGTGTTTTAGTAAGTTCAGAGAAGGGGGCAAAAGAGGGGGAGGTGTGGCGCTGCTAGTCAAGGACAGTATTACGGTGGCGGAAAGGATGCTAGATGGGGACTCTTCTTCTGAGGTAGTATGGGCTGAGGTTAGAAACAGGAAAGGAGAGGTCACCCTGTTGGGAGTTTTCTATAGGCCACCTAATAGTTCTAGGGATGTAGAGGAAAGGATGGCGAAGATGATTCTGGAAAAGAGCGAAAGTAACAGGGTAGTTGTTATGGGAGACTTTAACTTTCCAAATATTGACTGGAAAAGATATAGTTCGAGTACATTAGATGGGTCGTTCTTTGTACAATGTGTGCAGGAGGGTTTCCTGACACAATATGTTGACAGGCCAACAAGAGGCGAGGCCACATTGGATTTGGTTTTGGGTAATGAACCAGGCCAGGTGTTAGATCTGGAGGTAGGTGAGCACTTTGGAAACAGTGACCACAATTCGGTGACCTTTACGTTAGTGATGGAAAGGGATAAGTATACCCCGCAGGGCAAGAGTTATAGCTGGGGGAAGGGCAATTATGATGCCATTAGACATGACTTAGGATGTGTTGGTTGGAGAAGTAGGCTGCAAGGGTTGGGCACACTGGATATGTGGAGTTGTTCAAGGAACAGCTATTGCATGTTCTTGATAAGTACGTACCAGTCAGGCAGGGAGGAAGGGGTCGAGCGAGGGAACCGTGGTTTACCAAAGAAGTGGAATCTCTTGTTAAGAGGAAGAAGGAGGCCTATGTAAAGATGAGGCGTGAAGTTTCAGTTGGGGCGCTTGATATTTACAAGGAAGCGAGGAAGGATCTAAAGAGAGAGCTGAGACGAGCAAGGAGGGGACATGAGAAGTCTTTGGCAGGTAGGATCAAGGAAAACCCAAAAGCTTTCTATAGGTATGTCAGGAATAAAAGAATGACTAGGGTAAGAGTAGGGCCAGTCAAGGACAGTGGTGGGAAGTTGTGTGTGGAGGCTGAGGAGATAAGCGAGATACTAAATGAATACTTTTCGTCAGTATTCACTCAAGAAAAAGATAATATTGTGGAGGAGAATGCTGAGACCCAGGCTATTAGAATAGATGGCATTGAGGTGCGTAGGGAAGAAGTGTTGGCAATTCTGGACAAGGTGAAAATAGATAAGTCCCCGGGGCCGGATGGGATTTATCCTAGGATTCTCTGGGAAGCCAGGGAAGAGATTGCTGAGCCTTTGGCTTTGATTTTTAGGTCATCATTGGCTACAGGAATAGTGCCAGAGGACTGGAGGATAGCAAATGTGGTCCCTTTGTTCAAGAAGGGGAGTAGAGATAACCCCGGTAACTATAGGCCGGTGAGCCTAACGTCTGTGGTGGGTAAAGTCTTGGAGAGGATTATAAAAGATACGATTTATAATCATCTAGATATGAATAATATGATTAGGGACAGTCAGCATGGTTTTGTGAAGGGTAGGTCATGCCTCACAAACCTTATCGAGTTCTTTGAGAAGGTGACTGAACAGGTAGACGAGGGTAGAGCAGTTGATGTGGTGTATATGGATTTCAGTAAAGCGTTTGATAAGGTTCCCCACGGTCGTCTATTGCAGAAAATACGGAGGCTGGGGATTGAGGGTGATTTAGAGATGTGGATCAGAAATTGGCTAGTTGAAAGAAGACAGAGAGTGGTAGTTGATGGGAAATGTTCAGAATGGAGTTCAGTTACGAGTGGCGTACCACAAGGATCTGTTCTGGGGCCGTTGCTGTTTGTCATTTTTATAAATGACCTAGAGGAGGGCGCAGAAGGATGGGTGAGTAAATTTGCAGACGACACTAAAGTCGGTGGAGTTGTAGACAGTGCGGAAGGATGTTGCAGATTACAGAGGGACATAGATAGGCTGCAGAGCTGGGCTGAGAGGTGGCAAATGGAGTTTAATGTGGAGAAGTGTGAGGTGATTCACTTTGGAAAGAATAACAGAAATGCGGAATATTTGGCTAATGGTAAAATTCTTGGTAGTGTGGATGAGCAGAGGGATCTCGGTGTCCATGTACATAGATCCCTGAAAGTTGCCACCCAGGTTGATAGGGTTGTGAAGAAGGCCTATGGTGTGTTGGCCTTTATTGGTAGAGGGATTGAGTTCCGGAGCCATGAGGTCATGTTGCAGTTGTACAAAACTCTAGTACGGCCGCATTTGGAGTATTGCGTACAGTTCTGGTCGCCTCATTATAGGAAGGACGTGGAAGCTTTGGAACGGGTGCAGAGGAGATTTACCAGGATGTTGCCTGGTATGGAGGGAAAATCTTATGAGGAAAGGCTGATGGACTTGAGGTTGTTTTCGTTAGAGAGAAGAAGGTTAAGAGGTGACTTAATAGAGGCATACAAAATGATCAGAGGGTTAGATAGGGTGGACAGCGAGAGCCTTCTCCCGCGGATGGAGGTGGCTAGCACGAGGGGACATAGCCTTAAATTGAGGGGTAATAGATATAGGACAGAGGTCAGAGGTGGGTTTTTTACGCAAAGAGTGGTGAGGCCGTGGAATGCCCTACCTGCAACAGTAGTGAACATGCCAACATTGAGGGCATTTAAAAATTTATTGGATAAGCATATGGATGATAAGGGCATAGTGTAGGTTAGATGGCCTTTAGATTTTTTCCATGTCGGTGCAACATCGAGGGCCGAAGGGCCTGTACTGCACTGTATCGTTCTATGTTCTATGTAATAGTGGAGGCCATATTACGGGATAAGATAAATATACACTTAGAGAAAAATAAGTTAATACTAGATAGTCAACATGGCTTTGTCATGTCTGACAAATTTAATTGAGTTATTTGACGAGGTGACACAGGCAGTAGATGAAGGTAGTGCTGTGAAAGTTGTATATTTGGACTTTCAGAAAGCATTTGATATGGTTCCACATGGCAGGTTGGTTAGCAAATTAGAAAAGTTTGGGATAAATGGGTCCTTGGATGCATGGATTAGAAGTTGCCTGAGAGATAGGAAATAGAGGTAAGGTATAGATGGGCATTTATCAGACGAGTTGAAAGTGGCGTTTCCCCCAGGGGCTCAGTATTGGGATCCTTGCTTTTTCTGATTTATATAAACGATTTAGCAATGGGTATTGAGGGCAAAATCTTTCAATTTGCAGATGACACTCAGCTTGGGAGAATGGTGAATTGTGAGGATGATGCCGAGTGACTTCAGAGGGATATTGACAAGTTGGCCAAATTGGGAGATACCTGGCAGATTAATTTAAATGAAGAGAAATGTGAGGTAATGAAATTCGGGAAAATGATACAACTTTGAGGGGAGTACAGGAGCAGAGGGACCTGGGGGTTCAAGTTCAGAATTCTCTGAAGGTGGCCAGGCAAGTTGAAACAGCTGTTAAGAAGGCTTATAGGATCCTTGGGTTTATAAATAGAAGAATAAAATATAAACGCAAGGAAGTGATGCTACACCTCTACAAATCATTGGTCAGACCATTTGCAATTGTGTTAAGTTCTGGGCACATTATTTAATGAAGGATGATAAAGCCCTAGAGAGAGTACAGAGGAGATTTACTAGAATTTGTTGTATCTTCCTCTATGAAGGCAGACACAAAGTATTTGTTTAGTTTCTCCAACATTTCCTTATTGCCCATTATAAATTCTCCTGCCTTTGCCTGTAATGGTCCCACATTTTTCTTTCTGATCTTTTCCTTTTTACATATCCATTTAAGCTTTTACAATCTGCTTTTATGTTTCTCGCTCGTTTACTTTCATGTTCTATTTTCCCTTTCTTTATCAGTTTCTTGGTCCTCCTTTGCTGAATTCTAAAATGCTCCCAATCCCCAGGCTTACAATTTATTTTGGTACCCGTATAAATCTCTTCATTTGGGCTAATATAATCTATAACTTTTCTTGCTAGTCACGGTTGGGTCTTTGCACCTCAAATTAATGTGCATTTGTTGTAAACCATGAATTAATTCTTAAAATGCCTGTCCACCAACATCCCTTTCACTGTATTTTTTCAATCTACCATAACCAACTTAACCCTCATACCTTTGTCATTTTTTGTTTAGATTTATGCCCCTAGTTTCAGATTGAACTGCATCACTTCCAAACTCAGTGCAATGATCGCTCTTCCCCAAAGGTTCCTTAACAATGTGATTATTAGTTAGCCCTTTCACATTGCATAATACTATGGGCGCGATTCTCCCAGACAGGGAGAAATCGTAAGGCTGGCGTCAAATCCGGGCGGGTTTGACGCCAGCCTCCCCCTCCCCGACCGGGAACCGATTCTGGTCCCCGGTCGGGGCTAGCATGCCGCGGCCGTGAACTCCGGCATCGCGGGCTTAACGAATTTCGTTAAGCCCGCTTGCCAGAGTTTGCGCCGGCTGACGCGTCACATGACGTCAGCCGCGCATGCGCAGATTGGAAGACTCCAACCCGCGCATGCGCGGATGACGTCATCGTGCATTTGCGCGAAACCCGCGCATGCGCGGGCCGGGATGCCCCTCAGCCGCCCCGCGAAGTGATACAGCGGGGCGGCGGAAGGACAAAGAGTGCGCGGGAATCGGACCCTCTGCCCGCGATCGGTGCCCACCGATCGCGGGCCCATGGCACCCTTGGCACGGCCGTGGTACTGCCGTGCCAATCGGTGCCATGGTTTTCAAAATCGGGACTTTACGGCCGTTTTTACGAACAGCCAGACCAGGTGTGTTTGCCGTTCGTAAAAACAGCCGTAAAGGGCTTGGACTTCGGCCCATCGGCCAGCTGAGAATCGCTGCTGGCCGTAAAAAAACGGCGGCAGCGATTCGTGTCGGGAGTCGGGCGTGGGGGGGGGGGGAAATAGCGGGAGGGCGTCAGACTAGCGTGGCCGTAAAAATTTACGAACCCCGCTATTCTCCGCACCGTCGTGAGTGCGGAGAATTGCGCCCTAGATCTTTCCTAGCAGGTTCTGCTACATGCTGTTTTAAAACAAATCCTCCATACATTCCAGGAATTTGCCTTCCACAGCATTAGTGCTAATTAGGTTTGCGCAATCCATAAGGATATATTACGGAGTGGGGACCTGTCTGGGATCTCACAGACCTCGGCACACAGGCGCTTTTGTGCCATCACGGCCGTCCTATATGCCCAGACAGCTCAATATATCCATTTCGGCCTCCTGAAGATACGGTTCAGGTGCCTGGACTGCTCTAGAGGGGCCATCCAGTATGATGTTGACAGGGTTGCCTGCATCGTGGCGGCGTACTGCGTCCTCCACAACATCGCGCAGCAGAGGGGCAATGTGCTAGAGGAGGAGATGAACATCAGGCCTTGTCTGACGAGGAGGATGCAGGGAAGGGGGAAGGATGAGCAGTACATGGGGCCCAGGCAGGCATGAGAAGCCGCACGATGTGTGTGCCTGGACCAGTGCCCATGGGAATCTCTGATCGCCTCCTGGTTCACCGGCTGGGGGGGGGGGGGGGGGGGGCGAACTGGCCAGGGGCATGGACACCGCATCCCACCCGCTTACCTCCCCCCCCCCCTTTGCCGCTGGACACAGTCCGCAGCCGGCACGCCGGGTTCCCGCATGGCTGAGACCAAAAGTGAACTGCGCCGTCGGGAACTCATCCCATCAGGGCGGAGCATCGGGGGAGGGCCTTCAGGTAACGCGCTGAGGCCATCCCAATGGCATGCAGTGTGCGCCGCGATTACGCCATTTCGGGGGAGGCAGCATACGAAACCTGCGTCGAACAGGCGCCACCCCTGATTTCGGCATCAAAAGGGATTCTCCATGTGATCGCCGATTGTGAAGTCGGTGTTGGGGAACAGAGAATCTCGCCCTCAGTCTCAGAAATGGAGAATTCCGCCGCAGATATATTTGGCTGGATTTTCCAGCCATTACTGCTGGATATTCCTGGTGGGATATTGTGGTCACGTCAGGGTGTGTGAATAACTGGAAACCCCTTTGACAGTGGCGAGGCTGGAAGATCCCGCTGCCGCCCAATAGCGGGCGACCTCCGCTGCTGCAAAACATGTTGCAGGGGTATGGAAAATCGCACCCATTACATCTACTGTATTAACATTGTTTACTCTCTCTGTTCCCTCCTCGAAAAATTCAATAAGGCTGTCCAAGCAAGGTTTTCACTTTTGAAATCCTTGCTGATCATTTGTTATTATATTTCTCATGTTCTTCTAGTCTCTCCTTTGGTAAGGATTCCATTATTTTTCCCAACCACCAATACTAGCTCAGGGATTGTCTGAAATCTCTTCCTACATTTATTTGAATAAAAGAGGTTTGGAAACCACCCACTTAAACCAATTATTATTGGGTGGATGCAATTAGGTTTACATTTATTATCGTAACTATCCATGATGACAACCTCCAACCAGGTTTCAACTTAGGCTTAGGTGTGTTACATTAACCCAAGATTTATTTGTCTGATGAATCATCCCCTTAATTTGAGAGGCTGCTAATAAGAAATTTATGATTACCAGCCAATCAAAGCCTTCTCATCAAAAAACACTTCATTCTCTAAAATAACAACAACTTATATTTATATAGCATCCTTAATGTGGCAAAACATTCCAAAGTACTTCACGGAGTGTTCGCAGGTAAAATGTAACACTGAGCCATGTGAAGAGATATTGGGGCATTTGCCCAGATGCTTGGTTAAAGATTTGTAGGCGGGGGGGGGGGGGGTTTATAGGAAGAGACAAAACTGGACAGGTTCATGGAGGGAAATCGAGAGCTTAGGGCCCAGGCAACTGAAGTCAGGTCAACCAATGGAGGAACAAAGGGAATGGTGGGGGAGGTATTAGTGGTGGTGTTGTTGAAGGAATGTACAAAAAACAAAGAAAATAAGGTAAATGGAGCTCTCAAAGTTTATCACACATTGGTTGCAAAAGCCTCCAGTCCCATTGTCATTGGGAGTGCCAATGACCTCTGTCTCTGACCCCATCAGGAACACGATGCGGTCAATAAGTTACATGATTTCAACAGGTAGCCAATGTGGAGACAACGTATGGGCATTCAGCCAATCTCCTTATTGGCCAACCAACGCCAATGGATTGAATTATTTCTCTTACCACTGTTGTCAATCAGATTCTCTCCTAATGGAAGCTTGTACTGGTATTCCCTGCGGATAAATGCAAATCTAGTCACCACCCCATCTTCCCAACTCGGTGGGCCGCATGCCTTCTGCTGAAATACACTGTTGTGGAGGCTGGAGGTTTTGTGCAGCAGGGTGGAATTTTGTTGCAAAGCAAAACCTCCTATGTTTATATAGCACCTTTCAAGAGCTCAGCCGCAGTGGAGGAGCAGGAGGTTGGGGGGAGGCGAAAGATCGGGGCAGCATTTAACAATGGCACCCCGAACTGGGAGCCATCTTGCTGCAGGAAATGAGGTAAGTGCGGCCTCAGTGGGGCATTCCCGACCAAGGCCAAAAAAAAATGAGATACCGGGCACAGCACAGCCAAGGAACCATTTTTTAAAATGGAGTCGCAATACCCAACCATCTTCAGCTGCTTCATCAATGACCTGCCTTCCATCATAAGGTCAGAAGTGGGGATGTTTGTGGACGTCTGCACAATGTTCAGCAACATTCACGACTCAGATAATGAAGCAGTCCATGTCCAAATGCAGCAAGACTAGGACAATATACAGGCTTGGGCTGATAAGTGGTAAGTTACATTTGTGCCACACAAGTACCGGGCAATGACCATCTCCTGCAAGAGAGGATCTAACCATCGCCCCTTGACATTCAATGGCATTACCATCGCTGAATCCCCCACTGTCAACATCCTGATCAGAAACTTAACTGAACTAGCCACATTAATACTGTAGCTACCGGGGCAGGTCAAAGACTAGGAATCCTACGGCGAGTAACTCACCTCCTGACTCCCCACAGCCTGTCAACTATCTACAAGGCACAAGTCAGGAGTGTAATGGAATTCTCTACACTTGCCGAGATGAGTGCAGCTCCAAAAACACTCAAGAAGTTCAACCCCATCCAAGACAAACATCACGCTTGATTGCTCCTCCTTCCACAAACATTCAAACCCTCCACCACTGACGAACAGTGGCAGCCGTGTGTACCATGTACAAGATGCACTACAGTAACTCACCAAGGTTCCTCAGACAGCACCTTCCAAACCCACAACCACTACCATCTAGAAGGACAAGAGCAGCAGTTACATGGGAACCCCATGGGAAGTTCCCCTTCAAGTCACTCACCACCCTGATTTGGAAATATATCACCGTTCCTTCACTGTCGCTGGGTCAAAATCCTGGAACTCCCTCCCTAACAGCACAATGGGTGTACCTACACCTGAAGGACTGCAGCGGTTCAAGAAGGCAGCTCACCACGACTTCTGAAGGGCAACTAGGGATGGGTAGTAAATGCTGGCCTGACCAGTGACACCCACATACTGTAAATGAATTTAAAAAAAACAATTGGCATGTGGGAAACCCAGCAGCTACTTTGCGCACAGCAAGATCCCACAAACAGTAATGTGAGAGATGATCTGATGTTGCACTGATGTGGATTGAGGGAAATATACAGACCGGGACATCAGGAAGAACTTCCCTGCTCATCTTCAAAATAATAACATGGGATCTTATGGCCATATGAGAGAGCAGAAGTGGCCTCGGCTTAAAGTCTCATGAAAGACGACAATCTCTAACAGTGCAGCACTCCCTCAGTAGAACACTGGATTATCAGCCTGAGTTTTTGTGCTTATGTCTCTGGAGTGGAACTCCATCCCAAAAACTTCTGACTCAGAATTGACAATGCTGCTAACAAAACCCCGGCTAGCAGTCTAGCTGATTTTCAGAGATACAGAGCCAACACGGGTTCTCGCTCAACAAAGGTCATAAAATTGGGAGTGGAAAGAATGGGACAGACTTGTGCTGGCACCTCATTCCCCCTGCAGCCCTGCATCCGATTCTCTGATCCACATTCCTGCGTCAGGATTACAGTCTCGGAACGCTTCACCCAGTTGTTTCTGTGAACACCCAATGTTCAGCATTAATCACCAATCAAGGGGGTGGACACTGCTTTGAACACCTTCTGACTTCGGCTTCTGTGACATCTCCTCTTAAAATAAGTGCTCCAAAAGTCTTCCTCGATTAACAGGAATTAAAATTCCACCCTGCAAGCAGGGAAATGGCTTCCAAAGCCTCCTTGTAGAAATGGAATTTCAACTTGTGATCTGTGATCTTTAGTAGTGATAGTGCAGTGAATGCTGGTTCCCATTAAACATTGTTAAGATTCAGGGATTCAGACAGGCGTTTACAAACCACACAGCATGATTGGATTAAGAAACAACAACCAGTGCTTTTGCCAACATCCTTTAATTTCTGCAGATAGCTGAGACTGTTGTGTAGTTCTATATTTGCTTCATATTTTGCTGGCTCTCAATTTTCAGAAGGGAAGGTGGTGCAGACTATGGGCAGGATTCTCCAATCCTGCGCAGAGTACCCATGCCGTCGTAAACCCGTCGCTTTTTACGATGGCATGAATGGGCCGCTCCCACGTCTAATTCTGGCCCCTACAGGGGGACAGCACAGCGCTGGAGCGGTTTGCGCAGCTCCAACTGCAGATCCCGGCACGAACTGGCACTGCTGGATCCGCGCATGAGCAGTTGCGCCGGCGCCAACGAGGACATGCGCAGTGGCCTCCTTCAACGTGCCGGCCCCGACACAACATGGCGCAGGGCTACAGGGGCCGGCGCGTAGGAAGGGAGGCCCCCAGCCGCAGAGGCCGGCCCGCCGATCGGTGGGTCCTGATCGCGGACCAGGCCACATCAGAGGCCCCCATGGGGGTCGGAACCCCCTACCCCCCCCAAAGGCCGCCACCCGACCCTTACACGCCTAGGTCCCGCCGGCCCAGAGCAGGTTAGAACGGCGCCGGCTGGACTCGGCTCTTTTCCTACAGCCACTCGGCCCATCCGGGCTGGAGAATCGACTGGCCGGCTGCATAGAGCATCCCGCGACTGACGTCGCGCCAACCACGCTGGCGCCAATGGTGCCGATTCTCCGCACTGCAGAGAATCGCGTGCCAGCGTGGTGGTGGTGTGGCCCGTTCGCGGGGATTCTCCGGCCCGGTGCGGGGCTGGGAGAATCCCGCCCTATGGCTTTCATAGGATGAACTGGTGAATTTGAAACTCCTCCCTGCCAATGACAGATAGGAGAGGGTAAAAATGAGAGGTTAAATTGATATACATGTGAAACCTGACCCCAAGCTGCCACAAATTCACTTACTCTCAGTTTAAGTGTGGCTGGTTTGGGGATATTTAGTAACTGGCTCTGGAGAGGCAAGTCTATATTTATATTTGTTTCTATTTCTCAGATTTTGGGACCCATTTGTACAAATGGCTGCTCACTTTGGTTCACAGAGATCAGGAAGCCCAGCAGCAACAGGAAGGTGGGAGCTGTTGGTGGGCCAGGAGAGTTCTCCAACCTCCAGCCCCTCAACTTAAAACTTCTGCAATCTCTCCCACTGCAATCACCTCCTCCCCCTGATCTCTCATACACTACGATCTCTCCCTCCCTATGATCTCTTTGATGCACTATCAATTACGGCGAGATGAGAGTAGAGAGTAATCAAGGCTTTATTACGCAGAGATATGCAGCCTCCTGCAGCTGCTGCCAAAATGGCTGCAGCTCAGTGAGCACATACATTTATACTCCACCTTCTGGGCGGAGCCAGCAGGCAGGAATCTACCCCCGTACCTGTAGTACAGGAACCTTACCGTATTACCTCTCATACATGTATTATACAAACAGTGGTGACTACCACATTCACCCCCTGTTAAAAAAGAGTCCAGCGGCGGTGATGGAAAACTATTTACATGGTATGTGAGCATTTTTAGAGAGTACAGTTTGGTGAAAGTTCACAAATTTAGCCGGTCGGGTACCTTGATCCTCCGTTATGAGCGCCGCAGTCCCGGTGGCGATGCAGGCGCTGGCTCGGTCGCCTGTGACTCCAGGAGCGTGTAGACCTCACCTTCATCCCCGGGTGGAACCAATGGGAGGACGGATCGTCCTGGAGCGGGGGCTGTGGTGAGGTGCGCTGGGGGGGAGGAAGGGTGGCGCCGGAGCAGAGGGGGGGGGGAAGGGGGAGGGAACCAGCTGGTGCCAGGTCCCTGAGGGAGACTGTGTCTTGGCGGCCATCGGGGTTCGCCACGTAGACGTACTGTGGGTTCGCATGCAGTATTTGTACCCTTTCGACCAACTGGTCTGCCTTGTGGAGACGCACGTGCTTGCGGAGGAGAACAGGTCCTGGAGCTGCCAGCCACATTGGGAGCGAAACGCCGGAGGTGGACTTCCTGCGGAAGGCAAGGAGACATTCATGGGGGGTTCCATTAGTCGTAGTGCAAAGTAGTGATCGGATGGAGTAGAGGGCGTCGGGGAGGACCTCCTGCCAGCGGGAGACAGGGAGATTCTTGGACCGTAGGCCAGCAGGACGGCTTTCCAGACCGTCCCTCCCGTTCTCCCTCTCCACCTGCCCGTTTCCCTGGGGATTGTAGCTGGTCGTCCTGCTCGAGGCAATGCCCTTGCTGAGCAGGAACTGACGCAGCTCATCACTCATAAAGGAGGATCCCCGGTCGCTGTGGACGTAAGCGGGGAAACGGAACAGAGTAAAGATGCTATTGAGGGCTTTGATGACTGTGGCAGACGTCATATCGGGGCATAGGGCGGCGAAGGGGAATCTGGAGTATTCATCGACCACATTCAGGAAGTACGTGTTTCGGTCGGAGGAGGGGAGGGTCCCTTTGAAATCCTGAGGCGTTCAAAGGGGTGGGAGGCCTTCACTAGATACGCGCGGTCTGTCCGGTAGTAGTGCGGTTTGCACTCCACGCAGACCTGGCAGTCTTTGGTGACAGCCCTGACCTCCGCAATGGAGTAGGGCAGGTTGCGGGCATTTATGAAATGAAAGAACCGGGTGACCCCTGGGTGGCAGAGGGCAACGTGTAGGGCCCGGAGTCGGTCCACTTGTGCGTTGGCACTTGTATCTCAGGTTAGGGCATCGAGGGGCTCGTTGAGCTTACCGGGGCGACACAAAATCTCGTAACTGTAGGTGGAGAACTCAATCCTCCACCTCAAGATTTTATCATTCTTGATCTTGCCCCGCTGTGTGTTGTTGAACATGAAGGCAACCGACCGTTGGTCAGTGAGGAGGGTGAATCTCCTGCCGACCAGGTAATGCCTCCAATGCCGCACAGCTTCAACGATGGCTTGGGCCTCCTTTTTGACAGAGGAGTGCCGAATCTCGGAAGCATGGAGGGTGCGGGAAAAGAATACCACGGGCCTGCCTGCCTGGTTGAGGGTGGCGGCCAGAGCAACGTCTGATGCATCGCTCTCGACTTGAAAGTGGAGGGTCTCGTCAACCGCGTGCATCGCGGCCTTGGCGATGTCGACCTTGATACGGTTGAAGGCCTGGTGGGCCTCAGCCGTCAGGGGGGAAACTGTGGAGTGGATGAGTGGACGGGCCTTGTCCGCATAGTTAGGAACCCACTGGGCATAGTATGGGGCAGTGGGGGAGGGGGAGTTCCATGAGGGGGCGCATGCGATTGGGGTCGGGCCCTAGAACTCCATTTTGCACCACATAGCCGAGGATGGCTAAGCGATTGGTGCTGAACACGCACTTCTCCTTGTTGTACGTAAGGTTGAGGAGTTTGGCGGTGTGGAGGAATTTGGAAAGGTTAACATTGTGGTCCTGCTGGTCGTGGCCGCAGATGGTGACTTTGTCCAGGTACGGGAAGGTGGTCCGCAGTCTGTAACAGTCAACCATTCAGTCCATCTCCTGTTGGAAGACTGAGACCCCATTAGTGACGCCGAAGGGAACCCAAAGGAAGTGGTAAAGGCGGCCATCTTCTTCGAACGCAGTGTATTGGCGGTCCACCTTTCGGATGGGGAGCTGGTGGTAGGCAGATTTCAGGTCCACTGTAGAGATGACCCGGTACTTACCATACCGGGGTGAATGAAGCTCTCCGTGCTCCCGGAGTCGAGAAAGCAAGATATCTTGTGGCCATCGATTTTCACCGTCGTTGTCGAGGGTGCGAGGTTGCGTGGCCGGGACTGGTCGAGCGTGATGGAGGCGAGCTGCGGCTGGTGTTGGTGGGCCCCGGCTGGTCGGCGACGGTTGCGGGCGATGAGCGGCCAGATGAGGTGCCCGACGAGCAGGGGTCCTGAGGCGCCGTCCAAAATGGCGCCGAAGATGACAGCGCCCACGGGCCGCACGTGCGGGGTGTAGGAACAATGGGCCTGGATACAGTGGCGATCGACGGGGCCTGGAACACTGCAGCGAAATGCTCCTTCTTTCCGCATGTCTTGCAGAGTGCGCTCCGCGCTAGGCAGCGCGGCCGGGGGGTGCTTTGTCTGCCCGCAGAAATAGCACTTGGGCTCCCGGGGTTTGCTGGCTGCCGCTCGGTGCAGGCTTGGGTTTGGCTGGGGGCGGCCGCTGGTGGGGCCCACAATGTCCATGAGGGGGGCACCTTGCAGTCAGGGGCGTACGCTTGTACATTACGGGAGGCTACCATTAGTGAGGTTGCGTGTTTCTTGGTCGCCGCGAGGTCGAGCTTCTAAGAGGCGCTGGTGGATGTACGCCGACCCTATGCCCGTAGCGAAAGCGTCCCTGAGTAGGAGTTCAGTATGTTCAATGGTCGAAACTGCCTGGCAATCGCAGTTCCTCGCCAGGGCGTGCAGGGCACGGCAGAAATTGTCCAATGACTCAACGGGAAGTTGTTGCCATGTGGACAGGAGGTGCCTGGCGTAGTGTTTGTTCATCGTCCGGATGTAGTTCTCTTTCAGAAGCGTCATGGCCTCAGTGTAGTTGGGCGCATCCCAGATAAGGGGAAATGTATCGGAGCTCACCAGTGAGTACAGGACCAGGCTTCTGTGGGTGGTTCTGTCGCAGATCCGATGTAGGCTTCAAAGCAAACTAGCCAGTGGTCGAAGACCGACGTGGCGTTGTCTGCTTGAGGGTGCAGCTGCAGGCGATCTGGCTTGATGCATCGATCCATCGCTGTAAAATTTCTGCTTAATAAATTGATGCACTACCAATTATGACGAGACAAAGTAGAGAGTAATCGAGGCTTTATTAAACAGAGATATGTTGCCTCCTTCAGCTGCTGCTCAAATGGCTGCTGTTTGGGGAGCACACACATTTATACTCCACCTTCTGGGCGGAGCCAGCAGGCAGGGATCTACCCCCGCACCTGTAGTACAGGAGCCTTACCGTATTACCTCTCATACATGTATTATACAAACAGTGGTGACTACCACATTCACCCCCTGTTAAAAAAGAGTCCAGCGGTGGTGATGGAAAACTATTTACATGGTATGTGAGCATTTTTAGAGAGTACAGTTTGGTGAAAGTTCACAAATTTAGCCGGACGGGTACCTTGATCCTCCGTTATGAGCGCCGCAGTCCCGGTGACGATGCAGGCGCTGGCTCGGTCGCCTGTGACTCCAGGAGCGTGTAGACCTCACCTTCATCCCCGGGTGGAACCAATGGGAGGACGGATCGTCCTGGAGCGGGGGCTGTGGTGAGGTGCGCTGGGGGGGAGGAAGGGTGGCGCCGGGGCAGAGGGGGGGGAGGGGGGGGGAACCAGCTGGTGCCAGGTCCCTGAGGGAGACTGTGTCTTGGCGGCCATCGGGGTTCGCCACGTAGACGTACTGTGGGTTCGCATGCAGCATTTGTACCCTTTCGACCAACGGGTCTGCCTTGTGGAGACGCACGTGCTTGCGGAGGAGAACAGGTCCTGGAGCTGCCAGCCACATTGGGAACGAAACGCCGGAGGTGGACTTCCTGCGGAAGGCAAGGAGACATTCATGGGGGGTTCCATTAGTCGTAGTGCAAAGTAGTGATCGGATGGAGTGGAGGGCGTCGGGGAGGACCTCCTGCCAGCGGGAGACAGGGAGATTCTTGGACCGTAGGGCCAGCAGGACGGCTTTCCAGACCGTCCCTCCCGTTCTCCCTCTCCACCTGCCCGTTTCCCTGGGGATTGTAGCTGGTCGTCCTGCTCGAGGCAATGCCCTTGCTGAGCAGGAACTGACGCAGCTCATCACTCATAAAGGAGGATCCCCGGTCGCTGTGGACGTAAGCGGGGAAACCGAACAGAGTAAAGATGCTATTGAGGGCTTTGATGACTGTGGCAGACGTCATATCGGGGCATAGGGCGGCGAAGGGGAATCTGGAGTATTCATCGACCACATTCAGGAAGTACGTGTTTCGGTCGGAGGAGGGGAGGGTCCCTTTGAAATCCATGCTGAGGCGTTCAAAGGGGTGGGAGGCCTTCACTAGATATGCGCGGTCTGGCCGGTAGTAGTGCGGTTTGCACTCCGCGCAGACCTGGCAGTCTTTGGTGACAGCCCTGACCTCCGCAATGGAGTAGGGCAGGTTGCGGGCATTTATGAAATGAAAGAACCGGGTGACCCCTGGGTGACAGAGGGCAACGTGTAGGGCCCGGAGTCGGTCCACTTGTGCGTTGGCACTTGTACCTCAGGTTAGGGCATCGAGGGGCTCGTTGAGCTTACCGGGGCGACACAAAATCTCATAACTGTAGGTGGAGAGCTCAATCCTCCACCTCAAGATTTTATCATTCTTGATCTTGCCCCGCTGTGTGTTGTTGAACATGAAGGCAACCGACCGTTGGTCAGTGAGGAGGGTGAATCTCCTGTCGGCCAGGTAATGCCTCCAATGCCGTACAGCTTCAACGATGGCTTGGGCCTCCTTTTTAACAGAGGAGTGCCGAATCTCGGAAGCATGGAGGGTGCGGGAAAAGAATACCACGGGTCTGCCTGCCTGGTTGAGGGTGGCGGCCAGAGCAACGTCTGATGCATCGCTCTTGACTTGAAAGGGGAGGGTCTCGTCAACCGCGTGCATCGCGGCCTTGGCGATGTCGACCTTGATACGGTTGAAGGCCTGGTGGGCCTCAGCCGTCAGGGGGGAAACTGTGGAGTGGATGAGTGGACGGGCCTTGTCCGCATAGTTAGGAACCCACTGGGCATAGTATGGGGCAGTGGGGGAGGGGGAGTTCCATGAGGGGGCGCATGCGATTGGGGTCGGGCCCTAGAACTCCATTTTGCACCACATAGCCGAGGATGGCTAAGCGATTGGTGCTGAACACGCACTTCTCCTTGTTGTACGTAAGGTTGAGGAGTTTGGCGGTGTGGAGGAATTTGGAACGGTTAACATTGTGGTCCTTCCGATGGCAAGTGTGGTAACAAACGGGAGGAGGTCAGAATATTTTGGGCTCCATCGAGGTACTAGGCAGGGATGTCCCCTATCTCCCTTACTCTTTGCATTAGCGATTGAGCCGTTGGCGATGGCACTGAGGGGTTCAGGGGGGTGGAGAGGACTGACAAGGGGAGGGGAGGAACATCGGGTCTCGCTCTATGCGGATGATTTGTTGTTGTATGTGGCAGACCCGGAGGGGGGAATGCCGGAGGTAATGGGGATACTAGCGGAGTTCGGGGACTTTTCGGGATATAAATTAAATCTGGGGAAAAGTGAGGTCTTTGTAATACACCCGGGAGACCAAGGGGAGGGAATTGGGAGGCTCCCCTTCAAAAGAGCAGTTAAAAGTTTTAGGTATTTGGGGGTGCAGGTGGCAAAGAACTGGGGGACCCTACACAAGTTGAACTTTTCCAGACTGGTGGAGCAGATGGAGGAGGAGTTTAAGAGGTGGGACATGGTGCCGCTGTCGCTGGCAGGGAGGGTGCAGTCAGTTAAAATGACGGTCCTCCCGAGGTTCTTGTTTTTGTTCCAGTGTCTGCCCATCTTCCTCCCCAGGGCCTTTTTCAAGAAGGTAACGAGTAGTATCATGGGGTATGTGTGGGCACATGGCACCCCGAGAGTTAGAAGGGTCTTTTTGGAGCGGAGTAGGGATAGTGGAGGGCTGGCGTTACCCAACCTTTCAGGATATTACTGGGCGGCAAATACATCGATGGTACGAAAGTGGATGATGGAAGGGGAGGGGGCAGCCTGGAAGCGCATGGAGAGGGCGTCCTGCGGCAACATAAGCTTAGGGGCACTGGTAACGGCACCATGGCCGCTCCCTCCCACGAGGTATACCACGAGCCCGGTGGTGGCGGCCACCCTCAAGATCTGGGGGCAGTGGAGGCGACACAGGGGGGAAGTGGGAGGTCTGATAGGGGCACCACTAAGAGGGAACCACAGATTTGCGCCGGGAAACACAGGAGGGGGATTCCAGAGCTGGCAGAGGGCGGGTATTAGACAACTGAGGGACTTGTTTATAGAGGGGAGGTTTGCGAGCCTGGGAGAGCTGGAGGAGAAATTTGGGCTCCCCCCGGGGAACACGTTCAGGTACCTCCAAGTGAAGGCATTTGCCAGACGACAGGTAGCGGGGTTCCCCGCGCTCCCCGACAGGGGGGTGAGTGATAGGGTGCTATCAGGGGTCTGGGTCGGGGAGGGGAAGATCTCGGACATCTATAAGATTATGCAGGAGGTGGAGGAGGTACCAGTAGAGGAGCTGAAAGATAAGTGGGAGTTAGAGCTGGGGGAACAGATAGAGGACGGGACATGGGCAGACGCCCTGGAGAGGGTCAACTCGTCGTCGTCATGTGCGAGACTAAGTCTCATTCAATTTAAGGTACTGCATAGAGCCCACATGACGGGGACAAGGATGAGTCGGTTTTTCGGGGGTGAAGACAGGTGTATTAGATGTTCGGGAAGCCCTGCGAATCATGCACATATGTTTTGGGCATGTCCGGCACTGGAGGAGTTCTGGAAGGGGGTGGCAGGGACGGTGTCGAGAGTGGTGTGGTCCAGGGTCAAGCCAGGATGGGGACTTGCGATCTTCGGGGTTGGGGTGGAACCGGGGGTACAGGAGGCGAGGGAGGCTGGAATATTAGCCTTTGCGTCCTTGGTGGCTCGGAGGAGGATCCTGATTCAGTGGAGGGACGAAAGGCCTCCGAGTGTTAACACCTGGTTAAACGACATGGCAAACTTCATCCAACTGGAAAGGATCAAATTCGCCCTGAGAGGGTCGGTGCAGGGGTTTTCCAGGCGATGGCAACCCTTCCTAGACCTCTTGGATCAGAGATAGAAACTGAGGCCATGACAGCAGCAACCCGGGAGGGGAGGGGAGGGCGGGAGGGGGGGAGGGGGGGGGGGGAGGGGGGACAACGACGAAGGAAGTACGGTAGCGGCGGTGGCACGGGCAAGGCCTGCCCGAGGACGCTGCTAGAAATGATAAGTTGGTCTGACTGTCGGTTCGCCGGCGGGGGGGGGGGGGGGGGGGGGGGGACGCGCGGGTAGGGGGGGGGGGGGTTTTTTTTTTTTTTTTTTTTCTTGTTAAGTAGGGGGTTTGACTTTGTTTTGTTATAATTTAAATGTAAATGTAGGGGGGGTTAAAATGTTTGTATTTTGAAAAATTCAATAAAAATTATTTAAAAAAAAAAAAAACATTGTGGTCCTGCTGGTCGTGGCCGCAGATGGTGACTTTGTCCAGGTACGGGAAGGTGGTCCGTAGTCTGTAACAGTCAACCATTCAGTCCATCTCCTGTTGGAAGACTGAGACCCCATTAGTGACGCCGAAGGGAACCCAAAGGAAGTGGTAAAGGCGGCCATCTTCTTCGAACGCAGTGTATTGGCGGTCCACCTTTCGGATGGGGAGCTGGTGGTAGGCAGATTTCAGGTCCACTGTAGAGATGACCCGGTACTTACCATACCGGGGTGAATGAAGCTCTCCGTGCTCCCGGAGTCGAGAAAGCAAGATATCTTGTGGCCATCGATTTTCACCGTCGTTGTCGCGGGTGCGAGGTTGCGTGGCCGGGACTGGTCGAGCATGATGGAGGCGAGCTGCGGCTGGTGTTGGTGGGCCCCGGGCTGGTCGGCGACGGTTGCGGGCGATGAGCGGCCAGATGAGGTGCCCGACGAGCAGGGGTCCTGAGACGCCGTCCAAAATGGCGCCGAAGATGACAGCGCCCACAGGCCGCACGTGCGGGGTGTAGGAACAATGGGCCTGGATACAGTGGTGATCGACGGGGCCTGGCACACTGCAGCGAAATGCTCCTTCTTCCCGCATGTCTTGCAGAGTGCGCTCCGCGCTAGGCAGCGCGGGCCGGGGGGTGCTTTGTCTGCCCGCAGAAATAGCACTTGGGCCCCCGGGGTTTGCTGGCTGCCGCTCGGTGCAGGCTTGGGGTTGGCTGGGGGCGGCCGCTGGTGGGGCCCACAATGTCCATGAGGGGGGCACCTTGCAGTCAGGGGCGTACGCTTGTACATTACGGGAGGCTACCATTAGTGAGGTTGCGTGTTTCTTGGTCGCCGCGAGGTCGAGCTTCTAAGAGGCGCTGGTGGATGTACGCCGACCCTATGCCCGTAGCGAAAGCGTCCCTGAGTAGGAGTTCAGTATGTTCAATGGTCGAAACTGCCTGGCAATCGCAGTTCCTCGCCAGGGCGTGCAGGGCACGGCAGAAATTGTCCAATGACTCAACGGGAAGTTGTTGCCATGTGGACAGGAGGTGCCTGGCGTAGTGTTTGTTCATCGTCCGGATGTAGTTCTCTTTCAGAAGCGTCATGGCCTCAGTGTAGTTGGGCGCATCCCAGATAAGGGGAAATGTATCGGAGCTCACCAGTGAGTACAGGACCAGGCTTCTGTGGGTGGTTCTGTCGCAGATCCGATGTAGGCTTCAAAGCAAACTAGCCAGTGGTCGAAGACCGACGTGGCGTTGTCTGCTTGAGGGTGCAGCTACAGGCGATCTGGCTTGATGCATCGATCCATCGCTGTAAAATTTCTGCTTAATAAATTGATGCACTACCAATTATGACGAGACAAAGTAGAGAGTAATCGAGGCTTTATTAAGCAGAGATATGTTGCCTCCTTCAGCTGCTGCTGAAATGGCTGCTGTTTGGAGAGCACACACATTTATACTCCACCTTCTGGGCGGAGCCAGCAGGCAGGGATCTACCCCCGCACCTGTAGTACAGGAGCCTTACCGTATTACCTCTCATACATGTATTATACAAACAGTGGTGACTACCACATTCACCCCCTGTTAAAAACGAGTCCAGCGGTGGTGATGGAAAACTATTTACATGGTATGTGAGCATTTTTAGAGAGTACAGTTTGGTGAAAGTTCACAAATTTAGCCGGACGGGTACCTTGATCCTCCGTTATGAGCGCCGCAGTCCCGGTGACGATGCAGGCGCTGGCTCGGTCGCCTGTGACTCCAGGAGCGTGTAGACCTCACCTTCATCCCCGGGTGGAACCAATGGGAGGACGGATCGTCCTGGAGTGGGGGCTGTGGTGAGGTGCGCTGGGGGGGAGGAAGGGTGGCGCCGGGGCAGAGGGGGAGGAGGGGGGGGGGGAACCAGCTGGTGCCAGGTCCCTGAGGGAGACTGTGTCTTGGCGGCCATCGGGGTTCGCCACGTAGACGTACTGTGGGTTCGCATGCAGCATTTGTACCCTTTCGACCAACGGGTCTGCCTTGTGGAGACGCACGTGCTTGTGGAGGAGAACAGGTCCTGGAGCTGCCAGCCACATTGGGAGCGAAACGCCGGAGGTGGACTTCCTGCGGAAGGCAAGGAGACATTCATGGGGGGTTCCATTAGTCGTAGTGCAAAGTAGTGATCGGATGGAGTGGAGGGCGTCGGGGAGGACCTCCTGCCAGCGGGAGACCGGGAGATTCTTGGACCGTAGGGCCAGCAGGACGGCTTTCCAGACCGTCCCTCCCGTTCTCCCTCTCCACCTGCCCGTTTCCCTGGGGATTGTAGCTGGTCGTCCTGCTCGAGGCAATGCCCTTGCTGAGCAGGAACTGACGCAGCTCATCACTCATAAAGGAGGATCCCCGGTCGCTGTGGACGTAAGCGGGGAAACCGAACAGAGTAAAGATGCTATTGAGGGCTTTGATGACTGTGGCAGACGTCATATCGGGGCATAGGGCGGCGAAGGGGAATCTGGAGTATTCATCGACCACATTCAGGAAGTACGTGTTTTGGTCGGAGGAGGGGAGGGTCCCTTTGAAATCCTGAGGCGTTCAAAGGGGTGGGAGGCCTTCACTAGATACGCGCGGTCTGTCCGGTAGTAGTGCGGTTTGCACTCCGCGCAGACCTGGCAGTCTTTGGTGATAGCCCTGACCTCCGCAATGGAGTAGGGCAGGTTGCGGGCATTTATGAAATGAAAGAACCGGGTGACCCCTGGGTGACAGAGGGCAACGTGTAGGGCCCGGAGTCGGTCCACTTGTGCGTTGGCACTTGTACCTCAGGTTAGGGCATCGAGGGGCTCGTTGAGCTTACCGGGGCGACACAAAATCTCATAACTGTAGGTGGAGAGCTCAATCCTCCACCTCAAGATTTTATCATTCTTGATCTTGCCCCGCTGTGTGTTGTTGAACATGAAGGCAACCGACCGTTGGTCAGTGAGGAGGGTGAATCTCCTGTCGGCCAGGTAATGCCTCCAATGCCGTACAGCTTCAACGATGGCTTGGGCCTCCTTTTTAACAGAGGAGTGCCGAATCTCGGAAGCATGGAGGGTGCGGGAAAAGAATACCACGGGTCTGCCTGCCTGGTTGAGGGTGGCGGCCAGAGCAACGTCTGATGCATCGCTCTTGACTTGAAAGGGGAGGGTCTCGTCAACCGCGTGCATCGCGGCCTTGGCGATGTCGACCTTGATACGGTTGAAGGCCTGGTGGGCCTCAGCCGTCAGGGGGGAAACTGTGGAGTGGATGAGTGGACGGGCCTTGTCCGCATAGTTAGGAACCCACTGGGCATAGTATGGGGCAGTGGGGGAGGGGGAGTTCCATGAGGGGGCGCATGCGATTGGGGTCGGGCCCTAGAACTCCATTTTGCACCACATAGCCGAGGATGGCTAAGCGATTGGTGCTGAACACGCACTTCTCCTTGTTGTACGTAAGGTTGAGGAGTTTGGCGGTGTGGAGGAATTTGGAACGGTTAACATTGTGGTCCTGCTGGTCGTGGCCGCAGATGGTGACTTTGTCCAGGTACGGGAAGGTGGTCCGTAGTCTGTAACAGTCAACCATTCAGTCCATCTCCTGTTGGAAGACTGAGACCCCATTAGTGACGCCGAAGGGAACCCAAAGGAAGTGGTAAAGGCGGCCATCTTCTTCGAACGCAGTGTATTGGCGGTCCACCTTTCGGATGGGGAGCTGGTGGTAGGCAGATTTCAGGTCCACTGTAGAGATGACCCGGTACTTACCATACCGGGGTGAATGAAGCTCTCCGTGCTCCCGGAGTCGAGAAAGCAAGATATCTTGTGGCCATCGATTTTCACCGTCGTTGTCGCGGGTGCGAGGTTGCGTGGCCGGGACTGGTCGAGCATGATGGAGGCGAGCTGCGGCTGGTGTTGGTGGGCCCCGGGCTGGTCGGCGACGGTTGCGGGCGATGAGCGGCCAGATGAGGTGCCCGACGAGCAGGGGTCCTGAGACGCCGTCCAAAATGGCGCCGAAGATGACAGCGCCCACAGGCCGCACGTGCGGGGTGTAGGAACAATGGGCCTGGATACAGTGGTGATCGACGGGGCCTGGCACACTGCAGCGAAATGCTCCTTCTTCCCGCATGTCTTGCAGAGTGCGCTCCGCGCTAGGCAGCGCGGCCGGGGGGTGCTTTGTCTGCCCGCAGAAATAGCACTTGGGCCCCCGGGGTTTGCTGGCTGCCGCTCGGTGCAGGCTTGGGGTTGGCTGGGGGCGGCCGCTGGTGGGGCCCACAATGTCCATGAGGGGGGCACCTTGCAGTCAGGGGCGTACGCTTGTACATTACGGGAGGCTACCATTAGTGAGGTTGCGTGTTTCTTGGTCGCCGCGAGGTCGAGCTTCTAAGAGGCGCTGGTGGATGTACGCCGACCCTATGCCCGTAGCGAAAGCGTCCCCGAGTAGGAGTTCAGTATGTTCAATGGTCGAAACTGCCTGGCAATCGCAGTTCCTCGCCAGGGCGTGCAGGGCACGGCAGAAATTGTCCAATGACTCAACGGGAAGTTGTTGCCATGTGGACAGGAGGTGCCTGGCGTAGTGTTTGTTCATCGTCCGGATGTAGTTCTCTTTCAGAAGCGTCATGGCCTCAGTGTAGTTGGGCGCATCCCAGATAAGGGGAAATGTATCGGAGCTCACCAGTGAGTACAGGACCAGGCTTCTGTGGGTGGTTCTGTCGCAGATCCGATGTAGGCTTCAAAGCAAACTAGCCAGTGGTCGAAGACCGACGTGGCGTTGTCTGCTTGAGGGTGCAGCTACAGGCGATCTGGCTTGATGCATCGATCCATCGCTGTAAAATTTCTGCTTAATAAATTGATGCACTACCAATTATGACGAGACAAAGTAGAGAGTAATCGAGGCTTTATTAAGCAGAGATATGTTGCCTCCTTCAGCTGCTGCTGAAATGGCTGCTGTTTGGAGAGCACACACATTTATACTCCACCTTCTGGGCGGAGCCAGCAGGCAGGGATCTACCCCCGCACCTGTAGTACAGGAGCCTTACCGTATTACCTCTCATATATGTATTATACAAACAGTGGTGACTACCACATTCACCCCCTGTTAAAAAAGAGTCCAGCGGTGGTGATGGAAAACTATTTACATGGTATGTGAGCATTTTTAGAGAGTACAGTTTGGTGAAAGTTCACAAATTTAGCCGGTCGGGTACCTTGATCCTCCGTTATGAGTGCCGCAGTCCCGGTGACGATGCAGGCGCTGGCTCGGTCGCCTGTGACTCCAGGAGTGTGTAGACCTCACCTTCATCCCCGGGTGGAACCAATGGGAGGACGGATCGTCCTGGAGTGGGGGCTGTGGTGAGGTGCGCTGGGGGGGAGGAAGGGTGGCGCCGGGGCAGAGGGGGAGGAGGGGGGGGGGGGAACCAGCTGGTGCCAGGTCCCTGAGGGAGACTGTGTCTTGGCGGCCATCGGGGTTCGCCACGTAGACGTACTGTGGGTTCGCATGCAGCATTTGTACCCTTTCGACCAACGGGTCTGCCTTGTGGAGACGCACGTGCTTGTGGAGGAGAACAGGTCCTGGAGCTGCCAGCCACATTGGGAGCGAAACGCCGGAGGTGGACTTCCTGCGGAAGGCAAGGAGACATTCATGGGGGGTTCCATTAGTCGTAGTGCAAAGTAGTGATCGGATGGAGTGGAGGGCGTCGGGGAGGACCTCCTGCCAGCGGGAGACCGGGAGATTCTTGGACCGTAGGGCCAGCAGGACGGCTTTCCAGACCGTCCCTCCCGTTCTCCCTCTCCACCTGCCCGTTTCCCTGGGGATTGTAGCTGGTCGTCCTGCTCGAGGCAATGCCCTTGCTGAGCAGGAACTGACGCAGCTCATCACTCATAAAGGAGGATCCCCGGTCGCTGTGGACGTAAGCGGGGAAACCGAACAGAGTAAAGATGCTATTGAGGGCTTTGATGACTGTGGCAGACGTCATATCGGGGCATAGGGCGGCGAAGGGGAATCTGGAGTATTCATCGACCACATTCAGGAAGTACGTGTTTTGGTCGGAGGAGGGGAGGGTCCCTTTGAAATCCTGAGGTGTTCAAAGGGGTGGGAGGCCTTCACTAGATACGCGCGGTCTGTCCGGTAGTAGTGCGGTTTGCACTCCGCGCAGACCTGGCAGTCTTTGGTGATAGCCCTGACCTCCGCAATGGAGTAGGGCAGGTTGCGGGCATTTATGAAATGAAAGAACCGGGTGACCCCTGGGTGACAGAGGGCAACGTGTAGGGCCCGGAGTCGGTCCACTTGTGCGTTGGCACTTGTACCTCAGGTTAGGGCATCGAGGGGCTCGTTGAGCTTACCGGGGCGACACAAAATCTCATAACTGTAGGTGGAGAGCTCAATCCTCCACCTCAAGATTTTATCATTCTTGATCTTGCCCCGCTGTGTGTTGTTGAACATGAAGGCAACCGACCGTTGGTCAGTGAGGAGGGTGAATCTCCTGTCGGCCAGGTAATGCCTCCAATGCCGTACAGCTTCAACGATGGCTTGGGCCTCCTTTTTAACAGAGGAGTGCCGAATCTCGGAAGCATGGAGGGTGCGGGAAAAGAATACCACGGGTCTGCCTGCCTGGTTGAGGGTGGCGGCCAGAGCAACGTCTGATGCATCGCTCTTGACTTGAAAGGGGAGGGTCTCGTCAACCGCGTGCATCGCGGCCTTGGCGATGTCGACCTTGATACGGTTGAAGGCCTGGTGGGCCTCAGCCGTCAGGGGGGAAACTGTGGAGTGGATGAGTGGACGGGCCTTGTCCGCATAGTTAGGAACCCACTGGGCATAGTATGGGGCAGTGGGGGAGGGGGAGTTCCATGAGGGGGCGCATGCGATTGGGGTCGGGCCCTAGAACTCCATTTTGCACCACATAGCCGAGGATGGCTAAGCGATTGGTGCTGAACACGCACTTCTCCTTGTTGTACGTAAGGTTGAGGAGTTTGGCGGTGTGGAGGAATTTGGAACGGTTAACATTGTGGTCCTGCTGGTCGTGGCCGCAGATGGTGACTTTGTCCAGGTACGGGAAGGTGGTCCGTAGTCTGTAACAGTCAACCATTCAGTCCATCTCCTGTTGGAAGACTGAGACCCCATTAGTGACGCCGAAGGGAACCCAAAGGAAGTGGTAAAGGCGGCCATCTTCTTCGAACGCAGTGTATTGGCGGTCCACCTTTCGGATGGGGAGATGGTGGTAGGCAGATTTCAGGTCCACTGTAGAGATGACCCGGTACTTACCATACCGGGGTGAATGAAGCTCTCCGTGCTCCCGGAGTCGAGAAAGCAAGATATCTTGTGGCCATCGATTTTCACCGTTGTTGTCGCGGGTGCGAGGTTGCGTGGCCGGGACTGGTCGAGCGTGATGGAGGCGAGCTGCGGCTGGTGTTGGTGGGCCCCGGGCTGGTCGGCGACGGTTGCAGGCGATGAGCGGCCAGATGAGGTGCCCGACGAGCAGGGGTCCTGAGACGCCGTCCAAAATGGCGCCGAAGATGACAGCGCCCACAGGCCGCACGTGCGGGGTGTAGGAACAATGGACCTGGATACAGTGGTGATCGACGGGGCCTGGAACACTGCAGCGAAATGCTCCTTCTTCCCGCATGTCTTGCAGAGTGCGCTCCGCGCTAGGCAGCGCGGCCGGGGGGTGCTTTGGCTGCCCGCAGAAATAGCACTTGGGCCCCCGGGGTTTGCTGGCTGCCGCTCGGTGCAGGCTTGGGGTTGGCTGGGGGCGGCCGCTGGTGGGGCCCACAATGTCCATGAGGGGGGCACCTTGCAGTCAGGGGCGTACGCTTGTACATTACGGGAGGCTACCATTAGTGAGGTTGCGTGTTTCTTGGTCGCCGCGAGGTCGAGCTTCTAAGAGGCGCTGGTGGATGTACGCCGACCCTATGCCCGTAGCGAAAGCGTCCCCGAGTAGGAGTTCAGTATGTTCAATGGTCGAAACTGCCTGGCAATCGCAGTTCCTCGCCAGGGCGTGCTGTCCAATGACTCAACGGGAAGTTGTTGCCGTGTGGACAGGAGGTGCCTGGCGTAGAGTTTGTTGATCGTCCGGATGTAGTTCTCTTTCAGAAGCGTCATGGCCTCAGTGTAGTTGGGCGCATCCCAGATAAGGGGAAATGTATCGGAGCTCACCAGTGAGTACAGGACCAGGCTTCTGTGGGTGGTTCTGTCGCAGATCCGATGTAGGCTTCAAAGCAAACTAGCCAGTGGTCGAAGACCGACGTGGCGTTGTCTGCTTGAGGGTGCAGCTACAGGCGATCTGGCTTGATGCATCGATCCATCGCTGTAAAATTTCTGCTTAATAAATTGATGCACTACCAATTATGACGAGACAAAGTAGAGAGTAATCGAGGCTTTATTAAGCAGAGATATGTTGCCTCCTTCAGCTGCTGCCGAAATGGCTGCAGTTCGGTGAGCACACACATTTATACTCCGCCTACTGGACGGAGCCAGCAGGCAGGGATCTACCCCCGTACCTGTAGTACAGAAGCCTTACCGTATTACCTCTCATGTACATATTATACAAACAGTGGTGACTACCATACTCTTTACTGCTGCAACTCTGCCCTGATGATCTCTAGCCCTGTAATGTCTCCCTGTTCCAACTCTCCCACCCGCAATCTCTCCCCATCCAATTTCTTCACCCCGGAATCTCTCCCCACCATGATCTCTCTTCCCCATGACATTTCCTCCCTCTATCTATGCCCTGTGATGTCTTCCCCCTGCAATCTCTTCCGTCCTCTGATTTCTCCTCACGTGATCTTTCCCCTACAACCTCTGCCTCTCTGGTTGCCTGACGCCTCTCCCATATCCCTTCCCATCCCAGCGACCACCTCCTCCTCCTCTGTGATCTCTCCCCCATGATTTCTTCCTCGAAACCCTGCCGCGATGCTCCAAGCCCCCACACCCAACCTGCCGTAGAGACAAATGTCGTTTCTGCATAGATCCGAGACATAAAATTATGCGACAATGCTGACTTTCACGGCACCTTCAAAACAAAGAGGGGTCAGCTACTGGGGCAAATACTTGGTAACAGCCTCTGCAGTTTCCCAGACTAGTTCTTTACAGCCCAAAAGTTATTAATGGGGGGAGGTTGCAGTAGAATTTCCCCAGGCTATTATGAAACTTTATTGCCTTGATGATTGGAAAGTCATCGTTCATGCAGGCCTCTTGATGGCTGACATTGATCCTCGTGTCTGTTCAATTGGAGAAGGAAATACTGACCGTTTAAGACGGACTTAAGACTGCTTCAGCCAACCTGGAAAAATTCTTGAAGTAAAACTTTTTGCTGCTGTTTTAACAGAATTAGCACCTTTCAACTTCCCCAAGGCGCTTCACAGGAGTCTTATCAAAGTTTGACACCAAGCCACGTAAGGATATATTCGCTCAAGTTAGAATCATAAAATTATACTGCACAGAAAGGGATCATTTGATCCATTATGACTCTGCTAGTCCTTTGAAAACCCCTCCCCTGCTCTTTTCCTAGAAGCCTACAAATTAGTTCTCTTCATAAATGTGTTCAGTTGCCATTGAATGGTTAACAAATGCTTGGTTTTAGGGAGTGTTTTAAAGGAGATGAGAGCGGTAGACAGATGGAGAGCTTTAGGCTTTCCAGATCTTTCAGGGGCCGAATGGTCAAAGGTACATCCACCAATGGTGGATTCAAGAAAACGAGGACTGAACAGAAGTCAGAGATCGCGGATGGTTCAGGAATAGAGGAGTTACAGAGATGGGGACGAACAAGACCATGAAGGGATTTGAATATGTGGCGAGAATTTTAAAATGGAAGCATTCTGTGACTGGGAGTCAACGTAGATCAATGAGCACAAGGGAAAAGAGGCCTCAAAGAGCACTCACCAAGAATTCAAAGATTATGGCTAAAAATGCAGAAATATGATTTGCATGTGACATATGTATCTCGAGAGCTAATGGGCAAATCTGACCTGCATTTACAGTTTCGAAATACGCCAAACGGCCCAATAAGTCCATTTGTAGTTGTCAAAATTTGAACAGGTCAGAATGTGGGTTCATTTTAGGTTAGGTTTCTCAGTCCCAATATTTGAACCACAAACTCCCAACTGACCCTGTCCCTCTTGTCAGTGTAGGAGAAGGTACTGGGAGTGGGGGAGGTTGAAAATTGAGTCCATACTGACAAATGGAATTCTAGAAAGACATGTGTATGGTGCCTTCAATGCCCTCAGGACATCCCAAAGCAATTCACAACAAACAAATTGATTTTGAAATGTAACCACTGTTTTGTGGCTGACAAAAATCAGCAACCAGTTTACACGCAGTAATACTAAATAAATGGATGATGAATGAAATGATTAATGCACGTGAAATCCTGGTGGAAGTGATGTGGTGGGTTTTCTAAGTTCAAGAATGGAGGAATATAAAACAAGGAACAACCTGGGGCCATTAAATTGAAAGATTAATCGCATGAACTATTGTTTGAATGAATCCTGAATCTGATTGCACTAGGTTCCTGGAGCTGTTGTCCTTACAGGAATGTTTGAGCAGATTTATTTTAACTTAGTGTAAAAATATTACGTAGGTTTAGAGTGTCCATGAAATTCACCGATTGCAAACTGCATCTCCACTGTGCGCTGGGCAGCAAGACCAACTACCAGTTGGGTTCAAATCTTCAACAATGCCATCTTGGTATTGATGGGGGCTGTTCCTTAATGATTGAGACAGGGATTGTACACAGTACTGATGGGAGCAAAGAGCAAATTGATTGTGCAATGATATCACAAGCTGGCAGCAAACCAGTTTGTTCAAGAATGTGTCGGTATAATGTATCTCCTTCACTGGCACAGGGCCCATTGCTGCCAAGCAATAACATAATTACTGTGGGAATGGAGTTCATTTTGGGTGTTGCTGCTTTAAATTCCACGAAGAACACGCATCACCACATCAACGGTGCCAGGGTTTGGAAAGGTAACTGATGTCACAACCATTGCTCAGCAAGTGGAGCAGGTAGGTCAGGGAGCTGCAGACCGATTAGTCAAACGTCTGTTGTGAGCAAATGCTTAAGAATTGGTTTTGACCTCAACATAAATGGGAGAGCAGGTGGCTTTATCTCTCTTCTGGGAGGGATAGCGTGCTCATCCCAGGAATCAATGGAGAAAGTAGGTTCATTGAAAGAAATCTTGTTTTCTATGTAGTCCAGACTCCCAAAAATACCACAGCTCTCTCCTGGGTCCTGTTTTATTTTACCCTCCTCCTACCACCCCCCCCTCTCTCCCCCCCCCCCCCCCCCCCCCACTTCCCTTCCCACTTGTAATCAACTCCTGCCCCACCTCCATCACCTACAATAACTCGTCTGGGTGTAAGAAGCCATTCCTTTGGATGACGGGCTCTTGTAGCCCACAGGATCCTCAGTCCTGTCCCACTCTACCACCAGCTGGTGGAAATGTGAAACTCTCCCCCCCACCCCCCCAAATGTTGATGTTGTTGGAGCTGGGGGCCAAATGAAAGTTTCAAACATTGAGATTGACAGATTTTTGTTGGACACTAATTTCAAGGGTTATGGAACAAAGGAGAGGTAGATGGGAGATTAGCCATGATCTAACTAAATGATGGAAGAGGCTAGAGGGGCTGAATGATCCCCTCTTTTCCTTGATACCTGCCTGACTTCATAACCCTTAACACCTTAAGCTGAAAAAATACGTTGGCTGCTGCCAAGGCAATACAATTCTGGCTTTGGAATCCATAATTTGGGATGAAATAAGTGAAAATTCAAAGATGCATTGGTTAATCAGAGGCAGTCAATTCAGATCTATTAAGGGTTAATTGTGTTTGACAGGATTAATTGAGATTTTCTTAGCAAGTCAATTGGATTGATATTAGAAGCGTAGTGAATTAATTTTCAGAAGGCCTTTGATCAGTTGTCCCACAGGAAGTTCATTATAAAATATCCAACTTCTGGACTCAGAGAAAATGTAGCATTATATGAGAGACAGAAAAGACAGAAATGCAGAAGAAATGCATTCAGGGCGTCTTTTCAATTTGGACAATCAGAAACCTGCCAAAGGGAAGCACCTTGTCCTTGATTTTGAAGAAGAGAGTGAAAACAAGACGCTGCCGGTGCAGACTCAATGGGCCGAATGGCCTCCTTCTGCACTGTAAATTCTATGATTCTAATATAGATGGAGTTGTAGGGAAACATTGGGAGCAATCTGTTAACTAATCATGAAGAAACTCTGAACCAATAAAGCCATGCCATCTCGACATAAAACCATGGAGACTGCGTCACTTACGCCGGGATTCTCCCTTTCCGGGGACTCAGTCCCCACCCCGGCGGGAAAACCGGCACCCACGACTCCGGCTTCAACGGGCTCCCAAGGTGAGGAATTCTCACCTGTCTCTGGGGCTAGGTGGACGCCGGAGGGGTTGGCGCCGCTCCAGTCGGTGCCGAAGGGACGGCGCGAGTTCGCGCATGTGCCGAAGGGCCGGCGTGATCTCGCGCATGCGCAGAACCGCCGGTGTGGTTTCACACATGCGCAGATCAGCTGGCATATTTTGGCGCATGCACAGGGGGTTCTCATTTCCGCCCCGGCCATGGCGGAGCCCTTCAGTGGCCGGTGCGGAAAGGAAGAAGTGCCCCCCACGGAACAGGCCCGCCCGCAGATCGGTGGGCCACGATCATGGGCCAGGCCACCGTGGGGGCCACCCCCGGGGTCGGATGCCCCCCCCCCCCCCCGAGGAACGCCCCCTCTGAATTACCTGCCAGGTCCCGCCGGTGTCAGAGGTGAGTGATTCATGCCGCTGGGGCTGGCCAAAAACGGACGGACGGCCGCTCGGCCCATCAGGACCCGGAGAATTGCCGGGGGGGGGGGGAGGGGGGTGGCTGCTGCCAATGGTATCCAACCAGTGTGCTGTGAATCCCGCCCCCGCCCGTAAAACAGTGCAGGAGAATACGGCAGCCAGCGACGGGGAGGCGCGGTGAGATTCGCGCCGCCCCCCCCCCCCCCCCCCCCCGCAGGGATTCTCCGACCCGGAGTCTAAAATTCAGTGCATGTTGGACATGTTGCGGAAACAAATGAAAATTCTATGGTCCACACAATACCAGTAGAGTTCGTGTTAGTGGGCGAACTGGTGATTGCTGTCTCGGACTTATCCAGACCAGTAAAATAGCCACAGATGCCAATGACCTGGGGGTATGGGGGTAGGGCAGTGCTATTAGCTCTTCAGGGCATTGAAGAATACGTCCGACATGACAATAAACAAAGCTTATTCAGACCATAGTCTGCTTGCAGTTAGAAAGGTTTAAAACCCGGAAAGCAAGATTATTCTGTTGGAAATTATTATTACAACAGTTCAATGTTAATACTGTACCTATTCCTGGAAAAAATGTGATTAAGGATGGTTTGTCATGGGTTTAAGGGCTGACACGTTACCAATGTAGAGACTGGGAAGGAAACTTATATAATGGCGATAGATGGATTGATGAGTTTGTGATTCATGTCCTGAATGCCTCATAATGGAGCGTTCGTGCCTGATGTTTCATTCCTTTCAAGGAGGGAAGTATGTAAATGCTTTTTCCTTTTGATTCCCTTATTTCCCCCTCCTTTATTTTTTCATTTTATCATTTTTGATCCATGGATGCTTAATGGCCACATATGTTTAAGTCGAGCAGGGGAAATGAGGAATTGAAAAGTTACAAAAGAGAACACTCTGCTAGATTTGAACAGCAAAACTCTGACCTTGTGGCAGCCAAGAAATGGGGCGGGACACGGTTTGATTGGTTGTCTGGTGGCCAATGAATTAGTCAAAAGGCAGTATTCTGCCCGGTAACAGGTGGCAATTGGATCCTGCCAGAGTGGGATGATTTACAGAGACCTAAGGAAAGCAGTTTTTGAATCCTGAACATTTAAAGGAAAGGATCTGCTCCCTTTCACTCAAATTCTCTCCAGAAAACCTGCTGTATTTCTTAAACTGCAAGTCTGAATGAATCTATTGTTAAAACCAAAGACATGTGGAGCTGCAATGTAAGTATTACAGCTACAATGCTTTCCACTGCCCCTGGAATAGGGGGACCCTGTATCTAAAGGACCCCCTCCATAGGCCCTCCCACACACAGACCCCCTGTCAGCCTTTCTTTCTTCCTTTCTCTCTCTCTCTTTCTCTCTCCCCAGGGACCCCTGTAATAGGGGCTGCCTGAACCTAAAGGCTGCCCTCCACAGACCCTCCCCCACACGCAGACCCCCTGTCAGATCATTTTCTTTCTTTCTTTCTCTATCGCTCTCTCTCTTGCTCTCTCTCTCCCGCTCAAAAGAATGGAGCTGATGATTGTGGACTCTTCAGTGAACATCCAGACTCCTGACCTTACAATGAAGAACTGGTCATTGAAGAATCATCTAAATTTGGCTTCTCTTCTGCAGCTATGTTCTCCGATTTTAATGACTGATTTACTGCTGGCCACAACCATGAAGCCTTGCGTCAGGCCTGTGCCCACGTATTGGTGATTTTCCCTTTGATCCCATTGATCTCATTCTTGCTGAGGCACTCTGTTACCAAAGGAAGCCAGATATTGCCTTGAAGTTATTCACAACATCTTCTTTGACATTCAGCTTGTGTGCCTGGATCAAAGCTGCGCTGAGATGTGGAGCTGAGTGGTTCAATCGAACATGTCTGAGCAGGCCCTTTGAAAGGTGCCCTTTGAATAGTCCTTTACATAACTGTTTGATTTGGACCACGCATAAAGCATCTCTCGTCTATTTATCTCTTTCTGACAAGTTGCCTAATTTGAATCCCGGAATTATAATCAGGAACACATGGACCTATCTGATTTGCATTGCCCACATAAAATTGCAAGGTACCTAAACCCCCAAAATATTGTGATGGTTATGTTCCTGGGCTAATAATCCACGAGGCCTGGCCTAGTAAATCAAAACCTAATTTAAGAGTTTGATAATTTGAAATCAGTTTCAAACCATCTGGATATTAAAATGCTGCTGTCATCGGTAACAACAAGTTGTATTTATACAGCACCTTTAATTTAGTAAAATATCCCAGGACATTTTACAGGAGTGTTATCAAACAAGTTTGACACTGTGCTGCAAATGGTGGTCAAAGAGGTGGGTTATAAGGACTGCCTTGACAAAGGAGAGAGAGAGAGGCACGGAGAAATTTAGGAGTGACAGAGTCCCACCCGCAGATCAGTTGAGACAGGAGCAGAGACAGGCAATGTTACAGAAGTGAGTACAGTAATGTTGTAAGGTCATCTATGAAAATAGTTCGACAAGGGTTTGAAAGCCTCTCGGGATATTGGACAGATGGACTTCGTCAGCTGTGGTTCTCTGACTGATATACCTTCAACTCACCGTGAGGCTGAGAGAGCAAGTGGCTTTATTAATCATGAACTTGCCTCGCCAGAGTCAGTAGTACAGAATGGATGCCGCCTACAAGAGGCCGGCTTATATGTGCCCCGGTGTGGGCGGAGCCAGAGGCGGAGCCATACCGGGGTTACAGTACAGTACCTGGAAGCAGTTTATATCACCACTTCCAGATCATAGGTCACAGGTTACAGTATTATGCATGCATTATGGTGAATACATTCACCACACTGACCCTGAAGTCAGAAACATTGTGGTAAGCAGATACATTAACGGCGTTCAAAAGGCATCTTGACAAATACATGGATAGGATCGTTTTCGAGGGATACGGCACAAGGAAGTGTTGAGGGTTTTGGCCAAGGTTGGTATCATGACCGGTACAGGCTTGGAGGACTGAAGGGCCTGTTTCTGTGCTGTATTCTTTGTTCAAGTCACATTCCAGAGAAATGAGTATTAAACTAGTTTACTGCATTAATGTAGTGCTGAGGGGGTATTGCATGGTAAAGAGGTGCTGTCTTTCAGATCGGACATTAAACTGAGGCCCCATTACCTGTCTCAGGTGGCTGTAAATGACCAAATAGCACTATTTCACACAAGAGCACAGGAGTCGTCTTTGGGACCCTGGCCAACATTTATCCATCAATTCACATCATTACATTTCAGTTTGCAGAACATTGCGGTGTGCAAATTGGTTGCCGTAACTCCAACATTACAACTAAATTTCAAGATGTACTTCATTAATGCTTTGGATGGCCTGAGGTAATGAAAGGTGTTGTACAAATGTAAGTTTATTTCTGTGATAAATGGCAATGACTTCTGAGCTACTTTCTGGGTGTTTGCTTTTTCAGGTACGTTCAGATTGCTCTTTATCTGTCTGACTATCTGAGCAAGCAATCATCATACTCTAACCACAGTCTCTTACAGAGAACAAAAAATAACTCTCCGTCATTTAATAACATGCAAGCATTTTCAAATTTGATTGGTTTTCATCCTTGTCTCTTTTGTCTCTTGGACAATCCTTCGAGATTGAGGATGTTTTGTTTCCATTCTGCTTCAATGGGTTCTGAGGTGGCTGATAAATCCAATGCACGACCTGCAGACATGTGGGGCTAGTGATGCTTGAAGAGTTGGATAGATGAGTTGTTTGGAGGTTTGTGCACTCTCTCTGATGCCGCGTCTTGGCCTCTGCATGTTCCTGGTGAAAGTCTCTCTTCCTGAATAAACCTTCTTCATTTTGGTCACAAGCCAAGAGTCGGCGGGATGTTTGACCTCATCAGAGATGCTTTGAGGACATCCGTAAAACATTTCCGTTATCCTCCTGGGAATATCCTGCCACGACTGAGCTCTGCGTAGAGCAGTTGGTTTGGGAGTCTGGAGTCAGGCATCCACACTGTCATAATATCCACTCATGTATATAATGAGATGCAGACAGGCAGTGATTGACACACAGGATGACCAATGAACACACAACACAGAACAACCAATCACCAGACAGGACACCACCACTATAAAGCCCACAGGGCATTAAGACTCTCCCTCTCGCAGGACCCAGATACTGAGACAGTCAGAGTGCACAAGTTAGTGGGCATTTCTGCCATGTGGTAGCTAGTAAGTCTGGTCAAGCCAGTAAGAGGTCATCAGTTAGAATAGTAGAGTGTCGATCCACAGCTGAACATGTACAGCAGTCCACTAGTTAAATAAAACAGTGTTGGACCATCTCCTGTGTCAGACGCCTGTTTCTAGCTTCACTGCATCCAGTTGCAGTCAATGTCGAACCAACCTGCCTAACACATCACACACAATATGTCCTGCCCAGTGGAGCCGGTTTTGACTGATTAGCGCCTTGATGTTGGCTCGGGATAGGACGCTGCTGTTGGACCACCTTTCTTGTCACTTGATTTGGAGGATCTTGTGAAATTGTCGCTGGTGATATTTCTCCAGTGTTTTAGGTTGTCTAAGTCTCCAAAGTTATAGGAAGACCGAAAAAGAGTCAAACATGAAGATACGTGCAGCAATGAAGTGAGGGAGGGGTCAGGCGAATGAACTATAAACTCATTTAAATAAAGCATTATTCTCACAAGAAGATCAGGATTGAATTTTTCTTTGGATTAAAAAGATGTGATGTAAAAATCCTTGGATATAAAACGTGATTGAATTAAAGTCCGAAACAAACAGAGTCTGATGATTAAGGTTGTACATATTGATGCAGTGTTCATCAAAGATACAGAGAATAAGAGGCAGAAGGAACTCCTTTCAGTCCAAAGTGATTGGGTTAGGGAATGATCAATTTTGATGATTATGCTTCGTGCTACTCTACAAGGGTGAATTTTAAACTAAAGTTTGAAAAATTTGTTTCCCAATCTTTTTTTAATAAATATTTTTATTGAATTTTACATTTGTACACTGTACAAGAGATGATTATTATTTACAATTTACATGTTGTTCCTTTTTTGGCCCCTTCCTCCCACTGTTACCCCTGCTCCCCGCTCCCCTTTCCTACTATTTCCGAGCCCTGCCTCAGGTCCTTTTCTCTGCCGTAGATGAATTATTTATCGTTTATTTTGCTCTTATGGCTTTGTAGGGGGGTGCATTCTTGACCCCTCATTGGTCTCCCTGGGTACCATCTCGGCATTTCCTTTGGTCCCTCCCTCACCCCCCCCCCCCCCCCAACCCATTCCCGCCCCCCCTGTTCCTGTCTGCTTTATCTGGCCCTGGTGGTTCCTATACATCAGGGGTGGGCAAACTTTCCCGTGCAAGGGCCACATTCAGAAATTCACAATTTTAAAGGGCCGCATAGTATATTAATTAATAGTCCCGGTTGTAACCAATTAGCGTGCGGCATATACCTCAGCGCTTCCCCCGGCGGCATCCTGCCTTTAGCCCTCTTTTTCTCTACTTTTCAAAAATGGCGCTTCACCCGGTTATGATTCTGGGCGCCTCATATAGAACATAGAACAGTACAGCACAGAACAGGCCCTTCGGCCCTCGATGTTGTGCCGAGCAATGATCACCCTACTCAAGTCAACGTATCCACCCTATACCAGTAACCCAACGCCCCCCCCCCCCCCATTAACCGTATTAAAAAAAAAAAATTTTGAATTAAAAAAAAAAAAATTTTTTTAAATTTTTTTATGACTTGATCTTGGTGGGCCGCATAAAGACCTTTGGCGGGCCGCATGCGGCCCACGGGCTGTAGTTTGCCCACCCCTGCTATACATCCTCCCTCCCCTTCAATCCATTGTTGTCTTCAAACGGTCTTGGAACAGGCTGATGAATTGCCCCCACGCATTGTGGAAGCCATCGCCTGGCCCTCAGATGGTGTATTTGAACTTCTCCAGATGGAGAAATTCTGACAGGTCCGCCAGCCAGTCCACAGCTGTGGGTGCTGCTGCTGATCGCCAGCCAAGCAGGGTTCTCCGGCTGGTCCAATACTCTGAAGACTCGGGCACAGCTCCACCCTCACCCCCACAATCTTGGACATCATCTCGAAGAAGGTTGTCCAGAACCAGACAAGCCTGGGGCAGGCCCAGAACATGTGGGCATGGTTGGCTGTGTCTCCTTGGCACAGTTCACACTTGCCCTCCACCTGCGGGAAAAACCTGCTCATTTGGGTTCTGGTTAGGTGTGCCCTGTGCACCACCTTAAACTGCATGAGACTTAGACTTGCACAGGAGGTGGAGTTGGCCCTATTAGTGATTCACTTCTGAGTGCATGAAAATAAAATAAAAGGAAAATACATAATAGGGCAACACAAGGTACACAATGTAAATACATAGACACCGGTATTGGGTGAAGTGTACAGGAGTGTAGTATTAATCAGGTAAGTCCATAAGTGGATCGTTTAGTGGGGAAGAAGCTGTTTTTGAATCTGTTTTTGCGTGTTCTCAGACTTTTATGTCTCCTGCCCAATGGAAGAAGTTGGAAGAGTGAGTAAGCCGGGTGGGAGGGGTCTTTGATTATGCTGCCCGCTTTCCCAAGACAGCGGGAGGTGTAGATGGAGTCAGTGGATGGGAGGCAGGTTTGTGTGATGGACTGGGCTGTGTTCACGACTCTCTGAAGTTTCTTGCGGTCTTGAGCCGAGCAGTTGCCATACCAGGCTGTGATGCAGCCAGATAGGATGCTTTCTACGGTGGATGTGTAAAAGTTGGTAAGAGTCAGTGTGGACATGCCAAATTTCCTTCGTTTCCTGAGGAAGTATAGGCGCTGTTGTGCTTTCTTGGTGGTAGCGTCGACGTGGGTGGAGCAAGACAGATTTTTGGTGATGTGCACCTTTCGGAATTTGAAGCCATTCACCATCTCCAGCTTGGCCTCGTTGATGCAGACAGAGATGTGTATAGTACTTTGCTTCCTATACGCAGTGATCAGTCGATGTTCGGGATTTCCGCCATGGGCTTCTTTATAAAATCCGTGTCACCCCAGTTGGGCGCATACACGTTCACCAGGACCACCAGTGCCCATCTAGGACACCGCTGGCCATCACACGCTGTCCCCCTTGGTCCATAAATGTCTTTGTCGCCGTAAACACCATTCTCGTGCTTATCAAGATAGCTACCACCTAGCTCTCGTCCCGTAGCAGGAATGGTAGGTCTGTCCCACCCAGCCCTTCCTTACCCACAGTCGGTGCTTCTCCCTCAGGTGCGTCGCTTGGAGGAAGACTATGTCAGCTTTCAAATTTCTCAAATGGGCGAAGACTCAATCTTTTCACTGGGCCATTAAGTCCCCGGATGTTCCAGGTGACAATCCTGGTGGGGGGCTTTTGTCTCCTTCCTGCGGGATCAACCATACTTATCTGGTGGGCGTGCCTCACACTCGGGGTTTCTCTATGTTAGAGGGCCTTCCAAAATGGCCATGGTCGTTGTTCTCACCATGAGGCCGGACCCCTGACTCTGGCATTTCCTTTTGTCCAAGGGGTACCCAACATGGGCATCAACTCTGTGTATGCCATGTGGCTGCACTCTGCGGTTTCCCTTTGCCTAGGGTCCCACCAATGGCTGCTTAAGGCGCCATCTTGTTCCCTCAACCTGAACCTTACCTGCTGAAGCCAATCTGAAACCCTTCCCTTCCTTATCATTGTGTTCCCCTTGTGGGACCCGTCCCCCTTTCTACCCCACCCCGTGACTCCCTTTCCCTATTTCCCCCCTTACATTCCCCATCCCTGCCCCTGTGGTACCCCCAACTTCCCCGTCGGGAGGTGTGCCGTGGCCCCCCTTGCTTTCATGCTTCCTAGTGCTAGCTTTCCCCACATAAGGGCAGCACGGTAGCACAGTGGTTAGCACAATTGCTTCACAGCTCCAGGATCCCAGGTTTGATTCCCGGCTTGGGTCACTGTCTGTGTGGAATCTGCACGTTCTCCCTGTGTGTGCGTGGGTTTCCTCCGGGTGCTCCAGTTTCCTCCCTCAGTCCAAAGAGGTTAGGCGGAAGGAATGGTTATGTGGAATGGCCATTCTAAATTGCCCTTAGTGTCCAAAAAGGTTAGGTTGGGTTATGGGGATAAAGCGGATAGGGTGGAGGCGTGGGGCTTAGGTGGGGTGCTCTTTCCAAGGGCTGATGCAGACTCGATGGACTGAATGGCCTCCTTCTGCACTGTAAAGTCTATGAAATTTATACTAGTGTGGTCGCCCCCCCTCTTGGAGTCGATCTTGCCCCTTTCCTATGCCTGGTCAATAGCTGTTCTCTCTGTCGCCTCTTCACCCACTCTCGCGCTCCGCTGCCCTCGCCCTTTCCTGTGATTTGGTATTTTTGTTCAAAGCGAGGCAACACTGTCCCGCGTAAACATTGTTCAAGTCGATCACTGCACTTTCTCCTTTCTTTCTCTGCCTCATCCTCAACGCTGCCTTGTCTTCCCCTTGTCCAGGCTGTTCGTCCGCACAAACCCGCCTGCCTCAGCTGGGATATTAGAATAGTCACCCGGAGGGACGGTGTTGTTCGGGTCGTCGTCTCCCTTTCTCCAGGGTGGCGGGGTCCCCTCGCCTCATGGGTCTACAGACTCGCTCGCTCACTGCTCTTGACCCTTTCCTCAGCTTCCATCTTCTCTGCGACTCCCATTCGCTGGCATACTGCAACTTTCTTCTTCCTTTATTTCTTGTGGGTAAAATTAGTCAGGCTAAACTCGTCCAAAAGTGCCTACTTTATTGTATTCTGGAGGACTGCTCAGCACATCCCCGTCACCGGAAGTGATTTGTCGTCCAATCTGACTCACCCTTTTCCAGCTTTCACTGAGGGCGGCTGGAGGGGCAACCAACCAACTTCAAGGTTAGAACTTTAAATATGATAATGAGACTGGAAAATTCATTTATGTGGTGTTGCAATCACATTCGGTTAGACCTGGTGTTGCGGGGAGGGTGGAGGCCAGGTAAGCCCCCCAAACGAAATACAACTTAGTGAAAGACAACATGTTGTTTAAAACGGGCGACCTAGATTTTGTAAGGAACTTTGAATCTGGTCCATTGTGGATACCTGGGAAAATTGTGACAAAATTTGGCTTTCTCATACCTGGTGGCTGAACAAGGGAAACAAGTACGTAAGTATGTCGATGATATAAGGAGCAGAGAGGCTGCAGCCCCCGCACTTGCAACGCCCTTTCAGCAGAGCCTGAAGCAAGGAAACTGGGTGGGTGGGGGGTTGCAGAAAAGGCAACTACACTTGATGGAATGGAGAGGCGGGGTGCCCACAATGCATCAGTCGAGACCTTGAGGCAAATACTGAGCGGGGTTTTGGGCCTTGCCCGCCCAGAGACCGGAAATTCCCGCCTGAGGTCAAAGGACCTTTACATGATCCCCGTCCCATCCATGGCGATCTTGCAGTGGGCGCGACCAAAAAACCCAGCCCACTGGTGGAGGAACTAGTAAGGGAACTGAGACATGCCACCTGATCGGCTGCCCTTATGAAGGACTGTCCTGGTCTACCCTCCTGGGAGTGGTTCTGCCCCCATTGTACACAGATGTATATATGTGTTGAGGGATTTTAGAGGGCAGGGATGTGGTCGCTTGTCCCCTTTAAAAGCTGATCTGTCGGGGGGCACGTGTCCCACTTGGGGCCTATCGTGTGGGGCGTACGAACCCACACCAAAGGGGAAAAAGCACAGGGCCCTTGAACCAAATGTCTGGGCAGTGTGGACCCGGGAGTCAAGGAATAAAGACCGGTACGATATGTCTGTATATGGTTAAACCTCATTGTTGTTCCAATAAACCTCTTCATTATAAGGAGCCTCCTCGGTGATACCTCGTGGTATTGCATTTGTTTTTTAACTTGCTGTGAAGAAGTGTTTCCTGACATTCCTGAAGGGGGGGTTATGCCCTCTTCTCTGGATCTCAACCCCCCCCCCCCCCCCCCCCCACCCCCACCCCGGCCTCTTTCTGTCCTATCAAATTCTTTACCCGTACTAAATGGCTAAATTAGATTGTGCCTTAATCTTCTACAAATCTTCGCAACCTGCCCTTCTAATGGTATCATTCTGGAGGCTGGACTGCACCTGCTTTCAGGCCAAAGTTTACTTGCTGAGCTGTGGCGCACAAAACTGAACACAGTCTCAAAATACTCTGTAACGCTTCCTCTTCCTCTGTTTTCCATTCCCTTGATGGAGGCTGAAATTCCATTAGCCTTTGGGTTCCCGGGGAACAGGGGAAAGGGGTTTAAGGGGACAGTTGGTAGGGGCGGTAAAGAGGCTGGAGGAGGAGACTATTGACGCTTTGATGATCAAGGAATGGTGGAACCAATTGAAGGCAGTCTGGGCCTCTTGACAGAGCAGCTCCAGGCTGTGAGCAAATAGCTGTTGGACTCACAAAGAAGCCCCTGTTGAATGAAAGGACATAAGAGGAGTCCCAGTCACTGATAAACAAAGATCACGATGGAGAGTAAACATTTTCCAAAAAGTAGGTCAGCAGCTGCGGGTTTGAAACCCAGCACTAATCTTGTTTGATCTTTCAATCACACGGCCTCTCTCAACGTCAAGATCTTGCAATGTGCTGCTGCTGCAGGTGACAGACATTATTATGTAACATGTTTATGTTTGTTGGGAACACTCACCCAGTGTCACTGGAAGCTGACGTCGTTCAGAGAGCAGGAGGAAAGCTGCTTGCAATGCATGGGTTGTAATCCTTTCAGGGGCTATGTCACTCAAGCAGCTTTCTCTGGCTGTTAACATCCTTCTGTGGTTATTTTTTCTACTTGTTTGAATTCATAAGCGTGCTTTTAATGATTGTACAGACTAGGCTTGTATCCACTGGAGTTTAGAAGAGTGAGAGGCGACTTGATTGAAAACTTTAAGATCCGGAGTTGTATTGACAGGGTGGATGCGGAGCGGATAGAACATAGAACATAGAACAGTACAGCACAGAACAGGCCCTTCGGCCCTCGATGTTGTGCCGAGCAATGATCACCCTACTCAAACCCACGTATCCACCCTATACCCGTAACCCAACAACCCCCCCCCCCCCCCCCCCCCCGAATATTATTTTTTTTAGGACACTAAGGGCAATTTAGCATAGTCAATCCACCTAACCCGCACATCTTTGGACTGTGGGAGAAAACTGGAGCACCCGGAGGAAACCCACGCAAACACGGGGAGGACGTGCAGACTCCGCACAGACAGTGTCTCGTCGGAGAATCTAGAACTAGGGATCATGGTTTTAAAATAATGGGATCACTTATTTAAGACAGAGACCTGAATTTTTTGGATGGTGGGGTCTCGCTTTGGGCCATTCAAAGACTCGGTGTGCCCCACAGCCATTTCACACTCAAATTGAGCGCTGATTGGCTGCCAGCAGGACTTCCGCTCCTCACTCAGGAGGAAATCGTGCCTTAGTAAGCTGCTGGCCAGTCAGATTGATCGGCAGCTCTCCAATCCCCCCGGCAACAGCGCTGGTGTGGACAGAAGAGGAAGTTCAGGAGGACGTCAGAGCCTAAAACTGAGGAGCGCAGGCCATGGGAAGTTCAAATGGTTCCAGAGTAGGGATAGTAGGGAAGGTCTAGTTAGGGGGTTAGGGGGATGGGGGGGGGGGGCGCGAAGGGGCGATTGGGGTCTCGGGGAGTGGCCGGGGGGGAGGGAGGTGCAGAATCAACTGGACCTTCAGGGGCAGTTTGCTGACTTCAAAAAGGGACTTTTCTTGGAGGCGCGCCTCCTCCACCTTCCGCCCCAATTTCCCACCCAAGATGTAACTCAATTCCTTTTCAGGATTCCCCCACGGAAGTTCAATCCAATTGAGGAAGTGGCTATTAAGTGGTCAATAATTGGCCAAAAAGGGCTTCAATTGGGGCAATGGTGGGCTTCCTGTCCGAGGCCTAGCCCGCCCTAGCATAAAATAGCTGGGTGGTTGGGACAGGCAGGGCCCTGGAGGGAATCCCGATTCGTCAATTTCACACAGCCCCCAATGATGCCATTGTGTCAACCAGTGAGTAGGAGGCAGTCAGGGCTTATGGGTCACAGTAAACAGTCTATTGTACAGCAACCAAAGTCGACTGTATTTACTCAGCGAGCAAGATCTATTTAGACAGCGCACTACAGCAACAGTCCACAGAGTCTAGTTTAAAGAGCCCCTACAAGCTAGAGACATTAGAACACAAAATACAGAAAAATCTCCAGATAAAAGCCAAAGTAATTGCAGCGAGTGGAGGACAGTTTCAGGATTCAAATAACGTGCAGCATTGCAGTGGCAAGGGCTGATTGATAAAGGAATTGCCCATTTAGCTCTATTCCGGCCAGGAATAAGGGTGTCACTAATTGCAGCCCCATCTGAGGCATTCAAAATGATGAGGGGATTTGACAGAGTAATGAGGAACTGACAGGAGGGTTGGTGGCCATAGGTTACAGATTGTAGATAAATTAAAAAGGTCCTTTCTCGGGTTTCAGTTCTCCTTCAGAAACATGGAGTGCACAGTCTCACCAAGAACTCCATCTCAGCGCTGCTGGCCCAGGGGGAAAACAAAAGGATGATGTAAGGTATATGAGGTGATAATGAGATAAGCATGGAAGCACAAGGGAAATGTAACTGATGATAGTAGAGGACAAGGCTGGAATTCTCCGCCGGTAGTGTGGGGAGGTTTCAATGGGAAATACCATTGACAAGCGGGGGAAACCAAGGAATGGTCGCCGCCAAGAAACAGGCTGGAGGACCAGAGAATCCAGCCTCAGATATTTGAATTAATACTCTACACCCTGACACCTTCGCTCCAACAGCTACAGAATTGCAGAATTTGTACAGTGTGTCATAATATATACCAATATATCATGGTGCAGGCACTCACTGATGGACACACACAGGGACCAATCAACATGTACAAACACCACAGCCAATCACCAGTTAGAATACACACACTATAAAGGCAGAGGGCACCACGGTTCCCGCTCATTCTGGGTGCTGCCTCTGAGTGTAACAGGAACTCATCCAGCCCAGCACGGACTCACAACACGTGCTGAGAGAATCAACTGGTTCGGACAAGGCTTAGGTCTCTAGTTCAAGTTAGCATCATTTAGACCCACAGTCATCGTGTGTTAGTTGAAAATGAAATGAAAATGAAAATCGCTTATTGTCACGAGTAGGCTTCAATGAAGTTACTGTGAAAAGCCCCTAGTCGCCACGTTCCAGCGCCTGTTCGGGGAGGCTGGTACGGGAATCGAACGGTGCTGCTGGCCTGCCTTGGTCTGCTTTCAAAGCCAGCAATTTAGCTCAGTGAGCTAAACAGCCCCTAGTGAGCTAAACAGCCCGAGTTAGTTAGGAGTAGTTAATAAAATTGAGTTGAACCTTCATCTGTGTTGGAAGTGTCTGTTCATCTCTCAAGCCTACACAAGCCAACACATCACAGTGCAGAAGGAGACTATTCGGCCCATCGTGTCTGCACCTACTATTCAAATGAGCAACTCACCAAGTGCCATTCCCTCGCCTACTTCCCATTACCCTTCATGTTCTTCCTTTTTAGATAACAGTCTGATTCCTTTTTAAATGCTTCAGGTGAACCTGCCTCCTTCTTACTTTACAGGCTTATCTCCAACATCCAGTCCTGATGGATGCACCGATCGGAAACCTTGGATGGGATTTTTGATGCAACCCGACGAGGTGGCCCACCATTGGCCTGGATTTTCCAATCCTGTCATTTTCAGCGGGATTACCTGTTGAATGCACCCCTCGTGGTTGGGAAACCGGCGGCAGGGGGTACGCCGTCGGCGGGCCTGGAAGATCCCACCGGTGTGGACGGCTGAAAAGCTCCGACCTTTAGCTTTGTTCCTCTCCCTTCACAGATGCTGCCTGACTTTGCTGAGTGTTTCCTGTCTTTATTTTGGATTCCCAGCGTCCACAATCTTTTTTGCTTTGACCGAATGAGAGTTGGGACGGGTTGGAAAAGGCTCTTGGTCAAGCAAAGACGGGGTGGAGATTTGGCGTCATCAGTTTCAGTTACTTTAGGGACAAAACAAAATGTGGGCAGAAAAGCCTCTTGGTCACCCTGCCAGCAGGTCCTCTACTGAAATGGACTTTCTACCTCCGAGAGGAACAAGTTCAGCTTTAGCTATTGTGTTTTGAGTCCTGATTCGGTTCCTCCGAACAGTCCCCATCATAACAGCACGTGGAAAGGCAGCACGGTGGCTCAGTGGGTTAGCCCTGCTGCCTCACGCCGCCGAGGTCCCAGGTTCGATCCCGGCTCTGGGTCACTGTCCGTGTGGAGTTTGCACATTCTCCCTGTGTTTGCGTGGGTTTCACCCCCACAACCCAAAAGATGTGCAGGCTAGGTGAATTGGCCACTCTAAATTGCCCCTTAATTGGAAAAAATGAATTGAGTACACTAAATTTAAAAAAAAATAAAAAAAATAACAGCACATGGACAATTTACATACATTTAAGTACAATTTTCAGTTTATGTAACGGTTTGCTGAGACCAAATCTGGAATACAGTGAACAGTTTTGGTCACCATATTTAAGGAAGGATATTGGAAACAATGCAGTGAATATTCACTAAATAGGGGCTGGTTTAGCTCACTGGGCTAAATCGCTGGCTTTTAAAGCAGACCAAGCAGGCCAGCAGCACGGTTCGATTCCCGTACCAGCCTCCCTGGACAGGTGCCGGAATGAGGCAACTAGGGGCTTTTCACAGTAACTTCATTGAAGCCTACTCGTGACAATAAGCGATTTTCATTTCATTGATCCCTGGGGTGAGGGTGTCGGCCTATGATGAGAGGCTGAATAAATTGGGTTTACATTCTCTGACATTTAAAAGAATGAGAGGTGATCTCGTTGAAACAGACAAATTTCTGAAGGGGTTTGATGGGGTGGATGCTGAGAGATTGTTTCTGCTGATCAGGGAATCTAAAGCACAAGGGAACAGTCTCAGGATAAGGGGTTGATCATTTAGGATGGAGATGAGGAGAAATTTCTTCACTCAAAGGGTTGTCAATCTTTGAAAATCTCTCCCCCAGAGGGTCATGGAAGCTTCATTGTTGAATATATTTAAGGCTGGGATAGACAGATTTTTGGTTTCTCAAGGAATCTTTGGATATGGGGAGCGAGCGGGAAAATGGTGTTGAAGCCCAAGATATATGTTGAATATATTTAAGGCTGGGATAGACAGATTTTTGGTCTCTCAAGGAATCTTTGGATATGGGGAGCGAGCGGGAAAATGGTGCTGAAGCCCAAGATCAGCCATGATTGAATTGAATGGGGACAGCAGGTTTGATGGAATGAATGGGGCTGGTTTAGCACAGGGCTAAATTGCTGGCTTTTAAAGCAGACCAAGGCAGGCCAACAGCACGGCTCAATTCCCGTACCAGCCTCCCCGAACAGGCGCCGGAATGTGGCAACTAGGGGCTTTTCACAGTAACTTCATTTGAAGCCTACTTGTGACAATAAGCGATTTTCATTTCATTTCATTTCAATAATCTTTGTGTTTTCTTTGTGTTTTCAAGTTAATCTTATGTTTGCATGAAAAAACACACAGGTGGCTTAATGCAGTGCGCATAAGCTGGCCAAGACTGGTTTAATGCATTCCTTGAGCCATAACCACATGCCTCACACCCACTCTCTGACTATTGGTCACCCGACTTGTCTCTCCTCATGGTTCCCCATCTTGCCACACCTCAGCTCTTTAAAACCCATTGGATGGTTCCTGACCACTGGTCAAACAGCCTTTTCCCCAACCCGCCAATTCCAGTATTCTTATCCCTAATAAATGGATATTTATTTTTGTCAGCTGTGGCTAAGTTGGTAGCACCCGTGCCACTGAATCACCAGGTTGTGGTTTTGCCACCCACTCCGGGAGTGAATCAAAGCTGATCCTCCGATGCTTTACTGAGGGAGGGCTGCAATGCCAGAGGTGCTGTCTTTCAGCTGAGCCTTTATACTGAGGCCCTCAATCTGTCCTCTCAGGTCAAAGTAAAAGATCCCATAACACTAGTGTTAGAAGAACAGGAGAAGTACAGGAATGTTTACCCCTGGTGTTCTGCCCAATATTTATCCTTCAACCAACATCCCAGAACAGATTATCATAAAGAGGAGAAAGATGGGAGCAGGGGGTGTTTGGAAAGTCAGGGCCTCGAGCACACACAAGTGTAAGGCGAGGAATAGGCAGGAGGGACAAGAGCCACAGAAGACTGGCCCGAAGACAAGCTAAAGTCCGAACCAAACTGTACAGAAATGTCTGTAAATACGTGTTTTGGCCATGTTGAAGAATATCAAAGATGTAAGGAATGTTTGTCTGTTAAAGTGGGGGGGGGGGGGGGGGGGGGGGCACGGCCCCATTTGTTCTTGGAATCCTCCTGTTGTGAATATATGTGTTGGTTTAGCATTGTTTTGTAAATTGTTGGATACAAAATGTGAAAACTCAAGAGAAAATATTTTTTTAAAAGCTAAAACAGATTATCTGGTCATTTATCACTTTACTGTTTGGGGGAGCATATTATGCACAAATTGGCTACCGTGCTCCCAACATTACAAGAGTGACAACACTTCAATAATACTTCATTGGTTGCAAATGCTTTGGGACGTCCGAAGGCTGTGAAAAGGCCCTGTATAATTGCACATGGGAGCAACTTACCGACCATGTCCCACTGGAATCGGGACGTGCCGCGGCCGGTAATCCCGGGAGAGGCCTCTAACCAGATCTCACGAATAATCGTGATCTGGATCCCGCCCACAATGGGTGGGCCCCAAGCTTGCAGAGTTAAGTGAGCTTAAAAGCCCACATAACTATGTCTACGCCGGATCGACCGACCGCCCAGCATCTAATGGCCTCCCTGAGAAACCCCACAAACGGTGACCAGGCGGAACGGCACTTGGGGAGGATCTCCCAGGCAATGGAAGGCTCTGAGTGGCCGGCCTCTGAGCAGGGTGGCACGCTGGTACTGTTGATGCTATGTGACCACTTTGGCAGTGCCAGCCTGACACCCTGGAAGTGCCACCCTGGCATTTTGGCAGTGCCTCCTGGGTGCCACCTTGGTACTGTCAGGCTGGCACCCTGACAGTGCCACTATGGCATTTTGGCAATGTACCTGGGTACCACCTTGGCACTATCAGGTTGGAAAGGGCACTACCAAGGTGCCAGACTGGCTTTTTCCGGGAGCCGAGGATCCCCTTATAGGTGAGTTGGGGCATTGGGTCGGGGTCCGGTGGTCGCGCCAAGGTGGTCAAGAGATCGGGGTGCCATCCAAAAATGCTGCCTGATCTCTTCCTGCACTGAGGAGCTCCACTTATTGGAGCTCCTCAGGAAATGACACTAAGTGTTGTAAGAATTCTTACTGTGCTCACCCCAGTCCAATGCCATCATCTCCATGCTATTGATAAAAAGGGTGTTGGAAGGTTCCATAAAAATTTTACAAAGCCACTTGCGCCAATTCTGTTCAAATGCATCTGCTCGTTCAACCAGCACATCTCCCAGGGAGGAGGAAGAGAGACACAGCAAAGGGATATGGATCAGTAAGATGAATTATGGAAGCTTTTATTGACTGTGATATTTTTACATTGCAGAGCGATTACTTTTGGCAACCCCACACCCCAACACAGTGAAAAGATCTCACCAAGCTTTGAAAGCTGTGATGATATACCCTCCATCGATTTTTAAACCTAATTGTATTTGACTAATGTTCCTTGGCATAAATTGCCTGTTCTCAAAGACCATTTCAAAGGAAATCTCTTGAGCTGCAAAAGCAGGATTACTGCCTGGTTCCTATCTGCTCCTTCAGGTGTGAGTAGTACAGATGAACAGGGAGAGTCAGCGCTGTCAGACTCCATAGACAGTATTAAAGGGACACTGTCCCTATCTTTGTGTTAGCCATGGCTTATTTGGTAGCATTCTGACTCAAATGGTTAGGGGTTTAAATCCTATTCTAGAATCTTGAATGCAGAAATCTAGGCTGCGACTCCCAGTGCAGTGCTGAGGGAATGCTGTACTATCTTTTTGGATAAGATGTTAAACTGAGATCTCCTCCACCCCCTCAGGTGAATGTAAAAAATCCTTTTGCCGCTATTTCAAAGCGGGGCAGGGGAGTTCTTCCCAGTGTTCTGACCAATATTTATCCCTCAGCCTACATCACAAATTAATTTGGTCATTTTCACATTTCTGTGTGTGGGAGCTTGCTGTGCGTCAATTAGCTGCTGCATTTGCTACATTCCAGCAGTGACTGCACTTCAAAAGTACTTCATTGGAGCCAAAGTGTTTTGAGGTTGCTAAAAGATGCTGTATAAATTTATTTTTTGCGCGTTGGCTTGTAAGAGGAGGTGATGGTGCTGTGGTTGTGCTAATAACCCAGAGGATATGGATTCAAATCCGACCATGACCATTTGAAAATTTGAACATAAATGAATTTTAAAAATTCTGAGAATTAGTAAAAAAAAATGGTATTGGTCATGTAATGAACTCCAATTGGCTTTATTGGTTGGCCAATTGGAGTATGAGCTCCCTCAATGATAGCTCATTGAGGGGGCCCATATAAGCACCTGTGTAGGCTTTGTGAGCCAGTCTTCAGTTGACTGGACTGCTAGCAGCACTGTTTGTAGCTGCTCCTGTAATATCGTTATTGTAAATAAATATTGGTGTGGTGACGGAACTCCTGCCTCCCGTGGATTACTACAGGTCAAAAGTGACCAAAGTGGATTGTTGTGAAAACTCAACAATGTCCAATGGGGAAGAAAACTTCCACTATCTGGTTCCAGTCCCATAACAATGCAGTTGTCTCTTAGCTGCCCTGTGATGTGGCCTAGCAAACCACCCAGTTGTATCAAAACTTCCTTTGGGTGACTAGGGGATGGGCAATAAATGTTGGCCTTCCCGATGACACCCATATCCCAAGAATGACAGAATAGAAACACCAAAATTGGTTGGAAGGCCAAACTCCACGGGCGCGATTCTCCACTGTCCACGACGGGTCAGAGAATAGCGGGAGGGCCTTCCCGACATTTTTCCCGCCCTCCCGCTATTCTCCCCCCCCCCACCCCCCACGGCTGCCCCACGACACGAATCGCTGCTCGCCGTTTTTTACGGCGAACAGCGATTCTCCCCAGGCCGATGGGCCGAGTTCCCAGGCCTTTACGGCCGTTTTCACGAACGCAATCACACCTGCTCTCACCGTTCGTGAAAACGGCCGCAAAGTGCCGTCCCGGACAACCATGGCACCGATTGGCACGGCCGAACCACGGCCGTGCCAAAGGGTGGCATGGGCCTGCGATAGGTGGGCACCGATCGCGGGCAGCGAGTCCGATACCCGCGCACTATTTGTTCTTCCGCCGCCCCGCAGGATCAGTCCGTGGGGCGGCTGAGGGGCATGACGGCCCGCGTATGCGCGGGTTTGACGCGTCTGCGTGATGATGTCATCCACGCATGCGCGGGTTTGGAGCCGTCCAACCCGCGCATGCGCGGCTGACGTCATCGTGCGCGCCAGCCGCCGTGACGCTTGGCGCGCGGACTTAGCGACGGTCGCTAAGCCCGCGATGCCATGCTTCACGGGGCCGTGCTGCTAGCCCCGCCCAGGGGGGAGAATCGGGTTCTGGGAGGGGGCGCGGAGGCTGCCGTGAAACACGGCCAGTTTCACGGCAGCCTTTACGACTCACCGCATTTGTGGAGAATCGCGCCCCACATCTCCCTCCCTGCAACCAGCCAATATAAGCACTAACCAACCAGGTTGTGATCATATTTGCATCTCCTAAGTCAGTGGGTTCCTTTATTTTTAGACATTATAACTACCAACCTTCACATCAGCCAAGGACCCAAGGAAGGCTGTCTTCATGTTGACCAATCCAAAGCCAGTTTTGCCAAGTGTGGGGTGGAGAAGGGGGGGGGGGGGGGGGGGGGGGTGGTATGTTCCTGTGAGGAACATGTGTCAAAGGACCTGTTCATTTATCTCTGTTATGAGGAAGTGACTGCGCGTTGCTCACTGAGACCAGTAACATATTGCCTAGACAGATATGACATTGTTAGTGAGGAGACAACTGCTCCTTGCTCAGTCCTGCAGTATTGCACCTGCTATCTTTCCTAAACAGAAATATGTGTTGGTGTGGCTGATGCATTATACTCCAGCTAAGAGCCTATCTGTCATAAATGTCACTTATCAATACCCATTATAATCCCCTCATTATGTTAACGTGAGTCAGACTAAACGTACAATAATTGGAGCAATGTCCCTGTTTTCATTACCAGCACTGTTAATCTACCCATTTTCCTTTGTGCGTTAGGCTCTGGCCAGTGTAGATATCACACAATAATCTATCCAATCACTCACAGACTGTCAGAGGTGTTTTATATTTTTTTAAAAACGACACTTTTGCGAACACAAAGGGGCCTCTTCAAATGTACTTCTTTTACTTGTTGACTCAGGTAGGAATTTAACCATTTTTAAAAAGTTATCTGAAAACGACCTTTTTAAGACTGAGAGCTAAAATATCATTTTCACCAGGAGATTGTGAGTGTTACTGATTGAAATAGAGAATGTACTAATATTTCTGAAAAGGCTAGAGACGGCTGGTTTGAATAAAAAGGGGTTAAGGAGACATGAGAGCAGAGCAAGGAAATAGGATTAGGCCGACTGCAAGTATGGGGGATAAAAACAAATAAAAATAATTTATATCTACATAGCCCCTATATTGACCACTACTTGACTCAAGCTGCTTTATAACTAATGATGCATTGTCAATGTGTAGTCACAGTTGTAATGTTGAAAACCCAGAAGCCAATTTGTGCACAGAAATCTTCCACAGACATTAAAATATGATAATGATCAGATAATCTGTGTTTGTGATGTCATTTAAGGGATGAATATTGGCTAGGACAGCATGGTTAACTCCACTGTTCTTCGAAGTAGCGTCATGGGACCTTTTACATCCGCCTGAGAGGGAAAATGAGGCCTTGGTTTAACTTCTTATCTGAAAGATAGCACTTGTGGCAGTGCAGTTCTCCCTCAGAACTCCACTGACGTATTAGCTTTGGTGTTTGTGCTCTGGTCATGGAGTTGGTCTTGAACGTGGAACTCTTTAACACAGCCAAGAGTGTTACCCACTGATAGCCACAACAACATGCTTTTATAGAGTGTGGCAAAACTTGTCGAGGTGTGAGAAGCGTGAGGTGATGCATTTTGGTCGGAAGAACAATAAAAACTAAGGGGTAAAATTCTTAAGCGGGTGCAGGAGCAGAAGGACCTGTGTGTATATGTGCATAGATCATTGAAGGTGGCAGGACAGTTGGAGAGAGCAGTTAATAAAGCATAGAGTTTTCATGGCCTTATTAATAGAGATATCATAGAATCACACAGAATTTACAGTGCAGAAGGGGGCCATTCGGCCCACTGAGTCTGCACCGGCCCTTGGAAAGAGCACCCTACCCAAGCCCACACCTCAACCCTATCCCCGTAACCCAGGAACCCTACCTGATCTTTTAGGACACGAAAGGCAATTTAGCATGGCCAATCCACCTAACCTGCACATTTTTGGACTGTGGGAGCACCCGGAGGAAACCCACGCAGACACGGGAGAACGTGCAGATTCCGCACAGACAATGACCCAAGCCGGGAATCGATCCTGAGACCCTAGAGCTGTGAAGCAACTGTGCTAATCACTGTGCTACCATGCCGGCAAGGACTGCACACAATATTGAGTACAAGAGCAAGGCGTTAAGCTGAACTTATAAAAAAACACTGGTTAGACCTCAGCTGGAATATATTACAGCTCTGGGTGCCACATTATCACAAGGATGAGAACACATTGGAGAGAGTGCAGAAGACGCTTACAACAATGGTTCCAAGGATGAGAAACCTCAGTAATGAGGAGAGATTAGAGAGATTGGGACTCTTGATCTTAGAGAGAAGAAGGCTAAGAGCAGATTTGGTAGAGATATTCAAACTCATCAGGGGGTTTGACAGAGTATAGAGGGAGGAAGTGTTCCCACTGGTAAAAGGATCAAGAAGGCGAGGGTGCAGGTTTCAAGTGATTTGCAAAAGAAATAAATGTGATGTGAAAAAATCTTTTACACACAAGTGGTTCGGCCCTGGAATATTCTGTCTGGAAGTGTGATGGAGGAAGGTTCAATTGAGGCATTCCAGAGGGAATTGGATGATTACTTGAACAGAAGCAATGTGCAGGGGTCCGGGGAAAAGGTAGATGAATGGCATTAAGTCATGATGTTCGTTTGGAGAGCCAGTGCCGACACGATGGGTCACATGACCTCCTTTTGCACCATGCGAGATAATCAGATAAAACGTGACACTGAACCAAAGGAGGAGACAAGATGATCAAAAAGACTTGGTCAAAAAGGCAGATTTTAATTAGCTGCTTAAAGGAGGTATGCTGTGTCGAGAGGTGGAAAGGTTTAGGGATGGAAATCCAGAGTCTGGGGTCAGAAGGCAGTGAAGGTCACAATCGCCAATGGTGAAGTGATGAAAGGTGGGGATGCATAACAGGCAGAGGTAGAGGAGGGTTGACATCTCAGTGAATTGTGGGTCTCAAAAAGGTTAGAGAATAGGGAGGACAATTAGGCTATGAGACACGAACCTCTGCCCTTAGATCTGAGTTAGTTTTTTTAAAAATAATTTTTATTGAAATTTTTACAAAATATAAACATCTCAACTCTATTAACAAAACAACCGCGGTAACACCCCAAGAACAATACCCACCCAACTTCAACAGCAACTACAAACAAAGGAAAAAAACAAAAGAACACCCAACAACAAAAGGGAAAGAGATAACACCCGCCACATCCCACAAACCCATGTACACAGTTCTCCCTCCCACCGATCCAAACCCCCCCGGGCCCGGGTTGTTGCTGCTGCCAGCCTATTTCAGATCTCAGTTAGTTACACCCGACAAACGAGTTTTCATTGATGACAGGGTGGGTTTATATTTTAACATTCAATCATAAGTACCCTCACAATAACTCGTGACTCAAATCATTTGGCTTAATCAGTAACAAAACAGCCAGAATTGGAACTGGTATGTGTTTATGCACTAATAATGTTCTCTTTCAATTAATTATGAACAGCAATTAAACTGGAAACTACAGTTTTCATTCAAATTGGAGAATGATTTGTGGGTAATTCTTTACAATTTAAAAACTAGCATAACTGTTTTAATCTGGCTATAGTAATGGCCAGTTAGAGATTACCACAGAGATTATCCAAGCCTCCATTGGCAGACAGATTGGTAACCAGAAAATGCAAATTAAAACTTGCATTTATATAGCACCACCAGGCGTCTCAAAGTGCTTTACGGCCAATCAAGCCCCTTTAAAAGTGTAGTTACTGTTGGAGGAAACATGGCAGCCAATTTTTACACAGAAAGCTCCCATAACCAGCAATGCAATATTGACCAGATAATGGGCGGAACTTTGCACTCTGCGCACTGACTGCTGGTTGAGGTGACAAAACTGAAGTGTAGCTCTCCAGCTACACAGTGACGTTTTCCCTCCAGATTCTCTGGCACTCTACACAGAAAATCTGGGGGCAAGGTTCCTGCCATCACGCTGGTGAGGCAAGGCCTGATACAGTCGGCAATGTCGGCTCAACAGAGAGCTCGGCTCCCTTTTTAAAGGGTGTCCTGATCCACGTGAAAACATAACTGTTCTCCCTGTGTCTGTATGGGTTTCCTCCGGGTGCTCCGGTTTCCTCCCACAGTCCAAAGATGTGCAGGTTAGGTGGGGTTACGGGGATAGGGTGAGGGAGTTGGTAGGGTGCTCTTTCAGAGCATTGGTGCAAACTCGATGGGGCGAATGGTCAGCTCCTTCTGCACTGGAGGGATTCTATGAACTCTAAGGACACTTTTGAATGAGAATATAATTAGTTCTATAATGTACGGTGGTACTTTTATAAGTCACATCGGAGCATCAAAACAGAGGACTTGGGAGAAAGAGTAGGCCATTCTTCCCTTTGAACCTGCTCTGCCATTCAATCAAAACATGGCTGACCTGGTTGTGGTTTCGATTCCACGTTCCTGTCCGTCCTTGTTGTAATATGCCTTTAACAGATATCAACATGACATCACTAGAAGGGAAATGTATCATGTGATCCAGTCTTGGTTTCATGTTTGCTTTGAGCAGAACACACACTCACAGCTCTGCTGTATTTAGGTTTTATATCTGTGTAACTGTTCTCATGTCCTGAGTCTTAATAAACAAACACACGTGTTTACCCAATCCCTGATGAGCGATTGGTGCCTTGTGCCTTGTACATAAGCTTGAAAATAAGCTCAAGGATTATATCATTATAAGACCACAACATCCCCATAACCCTTGACTCCCTTGTCCATCAGAAATCTGTCTAACTCAGCCTTGAATTTATTCAATGACCCTGCCTCCGCTGAACTCTGGGGAACAGGATTTCGCAGATTAATGATGCCCTGAGAAAGAAATTCTCCCCAACTCCGTCTTAAAATGGAGACCTCTTATTTTTAAACTGTGCCCTCCCAGTTCTAGTCTCTCCCAGAAGAGGAAACATCATCCAGATATCCAGCCTATCAAGTTCCCCTAGGATCTTTTATGTTTCGATAAAGTCACCACTCATCCTTCTAACCTCCAATGGGTATAGGCCCAACCTGTTCAACCTTTCTTCATTAAAATAAGCCCTTCATCTCAGGAATGAGACTGATGAATTTTCTCTGAACTGTTTCTAACGCAGTTATATCCTTTTTCAAATAGCAAAACCAAAGCAGTGCACAGTATTCCAGATGTGGTGTCACCAGGGCTCTGTACAGCTGCAGTAAAATGCTGGATTTAATTTTAATTCATTCAATACGCTCCAGGCTTTAAAGATTAATCTCCAGGACACTATTAAGGACAGCGCTTGGGTGCACAAAAATATCGTGGGCTGGATTCTCCGGTCGGCGATGCCGAAATCACGTTGGGAGAATCCAAATTCCCGACAGAATCGGGGGCGACGCCGCTTCTGCGATGCTCCGTTCCCTCCAGAGCGGCGTACTCGCAGAGTACGCCACATTGCGTATCCACGGCCTCGGCCATTGCCTGAGGCCCGCCCCCAATGCTCTGCCCCTGACTGGCCGAGTTCCCGACGGCGTGGGTCTCTCATGGTCTCACCCGTCGGGGACTCAGCGTGGCGGCTGCGGACACAGTCCAGTGCCCCAACAATCGGGGAAGGGCTGATCCTCGGTAGATGGGGACATTATTCGGGACTGGGGGCACTGTGGTGGGGCGGTTCGGGGCACGCGAGCCAGCCGAAGGGGGAGACTATTTCGTGGGCAGGGTCCGCGAGCGGCATCCGCCATAAAGCACGGCTCAGCAGCTGCAGGCCACTGCTGTGTGCATGTGTGGCCACGGACCCGGCAATTCTCCAGGCTGTATTGGCAGCTAGAGCCGGGTGCTCTATGCTGCCTTCCTGCGAGCCCCCGGCAAACGGGGAATCGGTGACCGTTTTGCGCCAGTTTTCCTGGCATAAAACACCACCGTTCCCACGCCGGCAGAGGGGGGAGGGAGGGGGGTGGGATCATAGTCTCCAAATTGGAGAATCCAGCACCGTGCTTCCATTAGCACATTTGTTGAACACTTTTGTTGACCAGTTACAAAAATATCAGCAATTGTGGGAAATTGCTGCCTGACAGACAGCCGTATCTTCCAATGAGAGAATGCTTACTTTTCAGTTGGTGAAACATAGGAATAGGAGGAGGCCATTCAGCTCCTTAAGCCTGGCCGCCATTCAAATAGTTCACAATTGATTTACCGGCTTACATATTTCCTATGTGTAAAGAAGTACTTCCTGAATGGCCTAGCTCTAATTTTAAGGTTACGCCCCCTGACTACTACCCCCCCCCCCCCTCCCCCCCCCCCCCCCCCCCCCCCCCCCCCGACCAGAGATTCTTGTACTCCACCCTATCATCTCCATCAATCATTCTTAAACATCTCAATTATATCACACCTATTTGTTTAATCTTAGATCTGGATGTTCCAGTCCGTCTGCTGTTAGGAGTGTCTCGTCCTGCTGAAAGTCAATGGGCTTTTGGCTAGTCCGCCATGTTGCCCCTAGCACCTCTCTGCATGACAAGACCAGCAAATCCCAGCCCTCGTCTCTGGAACCCGTCTTCGTATATAACCCCAATACCATTCTGGTGGAAGCTGGTGCAATGTCATATTGGGAAGCCAATGCCAGGGGTGTGGGATTAGGGTGGTTGGAAGAAGGGAGGCCAAGTTATGGCAGTCCAAGCAGAGTTGACAACTTGAAGCCCAGGGGGGACTAAAGCAATCAGGCCGAAAGATCAGGCCAGCCATGGCAATATTTTCTCTTGTCCCCTCTCCCTCTATCCTGAACCCTCTCAAGGTTAAAAGCAACACCCTGTGCAATGTTCAATTGTTTTGTGTTTGACTATGTTAGTCTGGTAACTGATTTATGATCACTATGATTGATTGGTTAAGCCTGGGTGCGAACTCAGCGATAGGTAAACAGACACCACAGAAGCTACTGTAGATACCGAGCCGTAAGCATGGAGCAGAGATATTTTAAAACGGTTGTAAATAAATCTGTTGAGCGCGTAGAAACAAAGAAAGGTCAGTCATGTGATATACAAAACCATGCACAAAAACAGACAAGAATGGCCCTCTCAAAGATGCAACTCAGCTGCTTCTCTGCTGTGAGAGTTTGGGGTTGAAAATAGAACAGAAATTCTCTTTTTCAAACAGAAATAATTTTTCACGTTCATATCACCCTTACTGGAAGTGTTGATCATGTGTGAACTTGACATTTTGTGGGTTAGGAATCATGAACTGATTGGTCAGTGAAAGAAAATATGGAAAATACTGCAGATAACTAGTAAGCACTTGTAAACAAGAGAAACTATTTCCCTATTTCTCGCTCCATCTCCCTTTCTTTCTGTAACTCTTCCCCTCTCTTTGTTTCTCTCCCTCTCCAATTCTTTCTTTTCCTCACTGTTTTTGTTTCATATGAATATACGAAAATAGGAGCAGAAGTGGGCCATTCGGCCTCTCAGGCCTGTTCTCTTTTGGTTCTTCCATTCTTTCTCTTTCTCAATTTCTTGCTCTCTTCACATTACCATTCTCTCTGTTTTGTTTTCACTCTTATTTCTCTATCCCTTGGCTTCATTCTTCTCTCTTCCACTATCCCATCCCTTCTATCACTTATCGCCTTCCTGCCTCCTTTCCCTCTTTCTTTGATTCCAATTATCTCTGTGTGACCTTCTCATATTTAATCTTTGATCCTCTGCTCTTTGTTTTGTCACGGCCTCCATGGTGATGCTCAGATAGGAATGAGCAGATGTCCCTGGGACATGACATCTGGTCGTCTTTCTTGCAGTGACCATATTGGAAGAGGGTTATAAAATTGATTGGATGAGATGCCAGCAATGCTCTGTAGTCACTCAGATGTGTGCATGTGAACACACACTAGCCATTTTAAGCAGTTGCTTTTGCATGTGTCCTTGTGTGTATCTGAGTGTGTTTATGCATGTACCTGTATGTTAGTATGATTAAGTGTGCCTGAATATATGTGCCTTTTATGTGTGTGTATGTATGAGTGTGTGTGCCTACGGGGATGAGGTGTTTGTGCATGAGAGTTTGAGAATTTGTGCGTGTGCATTTGGGTGAACACGTGTGTGTGACTGTGGGTGAGTAAATATATGGTGTGTGTGGGATTTATGAGTATGGGTTTGTCTGTGTGTGAATATGAGTTAATCTGTGTGTGAGTAAAGGGTTTATCTGTGAGTGTGTGATTATGAGTCTGTGTGTGTGACTATGGGTTTGTGTGTGTGAGCATGAGTGTTTGTGTGTGTGTGTGTATGAGTATGAGTTTGAGTGTGTGCGTTTGTCTGTGTAATGTGTGTATGAGTTTGCCTGTGTGTGTGAGTATAGGTTTGTCTGTGTATGTGAGTATGAGTTGCCTGTGTGTGTGAGTATAGGTTTGTCTGTGTATGTGAGTATGAGTTGCCTGTGTGTGTGAGTATAGGTTTGTCTGTGTGTGTTAGTATGGGTTGGCTGTGTGTGAGAGGTGGGGTTACGGGATAGGGTGGAGGTGTGGGCTTAAGTAGGGTGCTCTTTCCAAGGGCCGGTGCACACTATATGGACCAAATGGCCTCCTATTGCACTGTAAATTCTATGATTCTATGAGAGGATAGGTTTGTCTGTGTGTGTGTTTGTGAGTTTGTGTGTGAGTATGAGTTTGTCTATGTGTGTGAATATGAGGTTGTGTGTAAGTATGAGTTTGTGTGTGAGTATGAGTTTATGTGTGTGTGATTATGAGTTTTTTTTGTATGTGTATAGGTTTTGTATAGGTTTGTCTGTGTGTGTGAGTATGTGTTCTCATAGAATTTACAGTGCAGAAGGAGGCCATTCAGCCCATCGAGTCTGCATCGGCTCCTGGAAAGAGCACCCTACCCAAGGTCAACACCTTCACCCTATCCCCATAACCCAGTAAACCCACCCAACACTAAGGGCAATTTTGGACACTATGGGCAATTTATCATGGCCAATCTACCTAACCTGCACATCTTTGGACTGTGGGAGGAAACCAGAGGAAACCCACGCACACACGAGGAGGATGTGCAGACTCTGCACAGACAGTGACCCAAGCCGGAATTGAACGTGGGACCCTGGAGCTGTGAAGCAATTGTGCTATCCACAATGCTACCGTGCTGCCCACCGTGTTTGTCTGTGTCTGAGTTTATCTGTGTGCGTGAATATGAGTTTGTCTGTGTGTGAATATGAGTTTTGTCTGTGTGTGGATTATGAGTTTGTCTGTGTGTTTGATTATGAGTTTGTCTGTGTGTGATTATGAGTTTGTCTGTGTGTGTGATTATGAGTTTGTGTGTTTGATTATGAGTTTGTCTGTGTGTGTGATTATGAGTTTGTCCGTGTGTGAGAGCATGTGTTTGTGTGTGAGAGCATGTGTTTGTTGGCATAGGTGTGTACAAAACTGCACATATGTTCATTCTTCTTTCAGAAATATTTATCGAAGGAGCGTCTGATGTTTTATACTTGTGCCAAATGCTAGATTATTTTCTTAGGTCACCTGGTGTTTCCCTTCTTTGTACTCACTTTGGTCTTGTTCCACTGGAGTGGAACAAATTAAAGGTTGTTTCTTTGTGCATTGTTTACAAGACAGTTGTTTCATTATCAACTTCAGTCCTCGCCTCTTAATCTTGGTCTTTTGCACGATGCTTTATCAGCGAAGCCATTGTTCCATAATACTGAAGTTCTCTCTCGAGTATACTGTATCTGTCCTTAGCTGCACACGCCACGAAACACACCACTAAGCATGCCCAAACAAAACTGGACTCTGTTTTTTACCATGGAATCATGCCCAGAATTAACGTTTCAAGTCCAATTTGACTATTTTTCGGAACTGTAGAGTAACAGGTGGTAGTATCAAGGGTTGAATTGGCATTTGGCAACCTGGTACGCTGTTATGGAGAAGATTCAATGGAAGGTCCTTTGTGTCTGAGGCATGTCACGTTCAAATGTTCTGTGCTTTATTATGTGAGTCTGTTTACTTTTGATTATCACTGTGCTGGATTGGTTTAGCCGATGTATGGACTCAGAAAAGAAAGCAAATAGTTGAAAGAGCTAGAAACTAGAGTTCAAGCATGGTGTAGACATTTTAATACACTTGTTGAAATGAGAGTCATCTCTGCATAGATCAGGGTGGCACGGGTGCTGCAGTGGTTAGCACTGCTGCCTCATGACGCTGAGGATCCACGTTAAATCCTGGCCCCCGGTCACTGTCCGTGTGGAGTTTGCACATTCTCCCCGTGCCAGTGTGGTCTCATCCTCACAACCCACAGATGTGCATGGTAGGTTGGATTGGCCACACTGAATTGCCCCTTAATTGGAAAAAAAAGAATTGGGCACTTAAATTTATTTTTAAATATCTCTGCATAGATCTAAGATATAAAATATGTAACAGGACATGTTTATAATATCATTCTGGGAGGGTGAAGGAAGGTTACAGCAAGACAGGTAACGGAGGGGATTGTTTGGTGATATAACTAATCTGATCTCATACATGGGTACCTCTGGGTCAGGAAGTGAAGTCTTGTAACTTGTCAATATAGCCCAATGGGATGGAGGACATTTTCTAGTGTTTTATAGTCGGATGGTTCATTTCCTCCAGGGGCCACTTCAAAGAAATATAAATCATTTTAAGACTAGAAGTCATTGTGCAATCAAAGTCATTAAATTGGCAAGTAAAGGCACGCGATAGTGGGAAGATTTTAGTCTTCACTCACTCAGTGACTCCGAAGAGCAAGTAACAGACATGCTTTAGATAAAAAATCAATGTTTTCCTGTGAAACAAGCTTGTGTTTTCTCACTTAATATTATGAAGAATTCCTCTGGTAATCATGATAACCAACAACCATTAAATGTTGCCATTTTCTTGCAGTTACAACTCCAACTACGAGATTCACACAAAATGCACAATGTGGATATCTGTCCCAACAATCAACCCCTTTGAACTCTTTGGAGGAAAATATAAGCCACAATTTTTTCCCTCCATCGTCGCAGCTCAGCACAGTTCATATCATTGTTTCACTTCCAATGTTACAGACACTCCAATGTGCAGGCACACAATGCTGAATCCATGATGGGACTATCTGCATTCCAATATCCCACCGCCTCCAGCCCCCCCATATTGGCCCTCCTCCCAACAAGATGGTTTCCTCTCTTTACCTAATGAGGTCCGATATGTGCCAACGTTGGAATGATTCTTGTGCAGGAACACTGAGGTCATAGGCTGCAAAATTAATTTCCCTGCTGGGAGGGATTTATATTTGCCAGCACAAAGAAACCATTTAAGATTTTTTTTAATTATTGAGCTGGATGCAAAGGGAATGGAGAAGGTCAGGCGGAGTTAGAAAGGAACTTAGTCAGAAGGTTGCAGTTAAACTAAGGGCACAATATTTTCAGCAGCAGAGAAGAAGGCTATTCAGCCTATCAATCTATTTCTGTATGAATCTTCTCCCACTCCTCTTCATCCAACCCCACTTTGTAGTTTTGTAGTATGGGTTGTCTTGTGAGAGTACCTTTAAGAAATGAGTGTTTAAGAAATGTACCTTTAAGAAATAGGTGTTTATCAGTGACGCCAGAGTGTGGTGGAGCTGGGCTGTCTGTCAGCTTTTTACTTTCATTTTAGGCTGTTTGCTGCAGGGTGTGTTTTAGTTTCGTTTCCAGAGCTGGATAGCTGCAGTCACAGCCAGCAAGGGTATTAGTCTCTCTCCGTAATCTAAAGACGGTAAATCGATCCTTTGCTGATTTAAAACTAATAACTGCTCTCAGTAGTGACTTTAACCTGATGTGCTTCGGTTCAAAGGTTTTTTTAAGTCTTATGGATGTTAAAATGACAGCTTAAGGATTACTTAGTGTTGTATTCTTTGGGGTTGTATTTGAATTAATGGTTGCTAAGATGTTCACTGTATGTTTTAAAAGGTAACTTCAGTTCATAGAATAAACATTGTTTTGCTTTAAAAAATACTTTTCTGTTTCTGCTGTACCGCCCTTGTAGAGTGGGCTGTGTGCTCCCCATACACAACCTATTAAAAGTTGTGGGTCAGGTGAACTCCATGATACACGTTGGGGTTCTCTAAACTCTGGCCCATAACAAAGTGGGGGCTCGAGGGGATAAAGTCTATCTATTGAATTGGCTTAATGAACTTAAAGACAGTGAGAGGTAAGCATATTGTGATGCTTTTCAGGTGTGGTCTTTTAGTTTAAGTAGGGAGTGTGTTATGGACAATGGCTCTTTCAGAGGCTTAGAAGTTTTGGGGGTGGAGACGGCCACACACAGTACCTTAATGGACAGAGACTAAAAGCAGACTGTTAGATTTGGCAAAAACATTGCAGTTAACATTGCCTGACAAAATGCGAAAAGATGAGGTAATTATGGCAGTGGCTAAGCTTTAAAGTTGCCTGAGATACAGTTTGACATCATTGCAAATGGCAAAAATTCAGTTAGCAAATTAAACAAATGGAACATGAAAAGAATTAAGCAGCTTGAATACGAAAGAGAGGAAAAAGAGAGAGAGAGCGAAAAGAAAAAGAGAGAGCGGAAAAGAAAAAGAGAGAGAGGTAAAAGAAAAGTAGAGAAGAAAGGAGAAAAGAAACATAGGCCCTAGCAGACAAAAAGAAAGAGAAAGGGAGATACGATCAGTGGAAAAAGATAAAGAGAGAGAATGTGAACTTCAGAAAATGGCCATGAAACATGACAGTCAGTAAATTGGCAGACATAAAGGGAACTTAGAGTTGGATATAGTGATGAGGATAGTGAGAAAGAGCATCAAAGTCGAGAGGCGTGGTGGGGATCTATTTAAGTATGTACAGAGCATTGCCAAGGTTTGATGAGAAGGAGGTAGAAGCCTTTTCATTTAATTTGAGAAGGTAGCTAACCAAATGAAATGGCCACAGGACATGTGGGTGTTACTGATTCAAGCAAAGCTGATGGGTAGGGCTAGTGAAATGTTTACATCATTACCGGAGGAGGTATCTGGGATGTATGAGGAGGTGAAAAAATCCATCTTAGGTGCATATAAACTAGTGCCTGAAGCCTACAGACAAAGGTTTAGAAATTTAAGGAACAAATTTGGTCAAACATACATGGAGTTTGAAAGGCTCAAACAGAGTAATTTTGATAGGTGGATAAGGGCGTTGTAATTAGACTATACTTATGAAGCTCTCAGAGAAATTATACTTTTGGAGGAGTTTAAAAATTCAATTCCTGATGTAGTGAGAACTCACGTGGAAGAACAGAGGGTTAAAACTGCGAGGTTAGCAGCAGAAATGGCAGATGATTATGAATTAGTTCATAAATCAAAGCTTGGTTTCCGACATCAGTTTCCGCCTGTGAAGGATAGAAACTGGGGACATGAGAAATACTCAAGTGGTAAAGGTAAAGGTGATCTGATGGGAGATAATGAGGAGAGTGTACCTCAGATTAAAAAAGAAATCCAGGAGGGTGGAAAAGAAATGAAAAGTTTCAAATGTTTTCACTGTAATAAACTAGGCGATGTAAAGTCACAGTGTTGGTGGTTGAAGAAAAGCACTGGGAAGGCTGATGTGGTAAAACAGTACAAGACAGTGGGGTTTGTTAAAGTGGTAAAGGAAAGCCCAAGTGAAGCGAAGGAGGTGCAAAAGATTGTACAGCCTGATCAAGAGGTGATTGATAAGGTGACAGATCTCTTTAAAGAATTTACTTGTGTGGGTAAAGTTTACCCATGTGTATCAGGAACGGCAGATAAAGAAGTTACAATTTTAAGAGATACGGGAGCTAGTCAATCTTTAATGGTAAGAGATAAGTAATTATGTAGTTTGGGAAGAAATTTGCCAGAAAAGGTGGTAATATGTGGAATTCAGGGTGAGAGGTGTAGTGTTCCATTATGTAAGGTAAGTTGGAAAGTCCAATGAAGAGTGGTGAAGTGGTAGTAGGAGTAATAGAGAAACTATCTTGTCCAGGAATACAGTTTATCTTGGGTAATGATATAGCTGGATTGCAGGTGGGAGTGATGCCGACTGTGGTTGATAAGCCAGTGGAAAATCAGACAACTGAAGAGTTGAAGGACGAATATCCTGGGATTTTTCCGGATTGTGTAGTAACAAGGTCGCAAAGTCACAGGTTAAGACAAGAGGAGAAATCAAAGAGTGAAGATGAAGTTGAAGTGCAATTATCAGAAACGATTTTTGATCAGATAGTTGAAGAAGAACAAGAACAGGTGGAGGATGAGGCAGATATTTTTAGTTCAGGAAAATTGGCGGAGTTACAATGAAAAGATGTAGAAATAAAACGGATGTATCAGAAAGCATACATGGAAGAGGAATCTGCATGTATACCAGAGTGTTATTACTGTAAAAATGATATCTTGATGAGAAAATGGAGACCTTTACATATGCAGGCGGATGAAAAGTGGGCAGACGTTCATCAAGTAGTATTGCCGGTAGGGTATAGAAAGGAGGTATTGTGAGTTGCACATGAGGTACCAGTGGGAGGTCATTTGGGAATAAGGAAAACTCAAGCTAAAATCCATAAACATTTTTATTGGCCTGGACTACATAAAGATGTAGTTAAATTTTGTCAATCATGTCACACATGTCAAGTGATAGGGAAACCTGAAGCAGTGATAAAATCAGCACCCTGAATACCCATTCTAGCATTTGAGGAACCTTTTACAAGCATCCTAATTGATTGCGTAGGACCGCTTCCGAAAGCAAAAGGTGGGAATCAATATATTTTGACTATAATGGATGTGTCTACTAGGTTTCCAGAGGCCATTCCAGTACGTAATATTACAGCTAAAAAGATTGTGGAGGAGTTACTTCAAATCTTTACTGGATATGGACTATCCACAGAAATACAATCGGATCAAGGATCAAATTTTACCTCAAGGTTATTCAAAGAAGTTATAGATAGCTTAGGAATAAAACAATTTAAATCAACTGCGTACCATCCAGAATCGCAGGGGCTGTTAGAAAGGTGGCATCAGACATCAAAGACAATGTTGAGGGCTTATTGTCACGATCATCCAGAGGATTGGGATCAAGGAATTCCATTCGTACTGTTCGCAATTAGGGATGCACCTAATGCGTCAACCAAATTTACTCCATTTGAACTAATTTTTGGTCATGAGGTAAGAGGACCACTTAAATTGATTAAGGAAAAATTGGTGAGTGAGAAATCGGAAATTACATTATTGGATTAAGTGTCAAATTTTAGGGAACAATTAAATAGAGCAGGTGAATTGGCTAGACAGCATTAAAAGTTACTCAAAATGTGATGAAACAGCTAGCGGACAAGAAATCCAAAGTTCGTAGTTTTGCCAGTGCAGATAAAGTTTTGTTGTTACCAGTTAGTGTTGTTACCAGTGGTAGGTGAACCTTTAAAAGCTAGGTTTTGTGGACCTTATCAGATTGAAAGGAAATTAAGTGAGGTAAATTATGTGGTAAAAACACCAAATAGAAGGAAGACTCACTGAGTGTGTCATGTGAATATGCTTAAAAGGTACTTTGAAAGGGAAGGAGAGAAAAAGGAAGTTTTAATGATTCTAACTCAAAGTGATGAACCAAATCCAGATGACTGTGAATTTTACATACCTCAAATTAATTGGAAAACGAGGATGTTCTAAAAATTGGGATAAAATTGTTGAGTTATGTCCAGAGGAAAAACGGACTGACCTGAAAGAGTTATTGATATCCTGTGGGCAAGTTTGTAGAGATAAATTGGGAAGTACTAAAATGGCTATAAATGATGTAGGTGTAGCTGTTCCAATCAAACAACATCCATATAGACTTAACCCTTTAAAATTGGCACAGGTTAACAAAGAGATTGCGAGTATGGTTAAAAATGGCATAATTGAAGTGGTTGCAGCCAATGGAGCTCACCCATAGTGATGGTACCTAAACCAAATGGTACCCAACAGTTGTGTGTGGAGTATAGAAAAGTTAATGCAATTACAAGAACAGACTCTTATCCTATCCCACGTTTGGAGGATTGCATCGAGAAAGCGGGACAATCAGCTTTTATTTCCAAACTGGATTTACTTTAAGGTTACTGGCAGGTACCTTTATCCGAAAGGGCGAAGGAGATTTCTGCTTTTGTGACTCCAGATGGTATATACCAATTCAAAGTTATGCCATTTGACATGAAAAACGCCCCAGCCACATTTCAACGGTTAACTAACAAGGTTGTTTCAGGATTACCCAATTGTGTGGTATTCATCGACAATCTGGTAATTTTCAACCAGGCATGGAAAGAACATTTAAAACATCTGATGGAGTTATTTGATTGACTTCAGGAGGTGGGTTTGGTGATAAACCTAGCCAAAAGTGAATTTGGAAAAGCCCAAGTCACTTTCCTTGGCCATACAATCGGACGGGGTTGAATGGTCACATGGGATGTGAAACCAACAGTCATTGAGGAGTTTCCGATAACCTCGACACAACGGGAAATAATGCAATTTCTTGGCATGAGTGGATTTGATCGAACATTTGTGAAAAAGTTTTGTAGCGTGGTTGCTCCACTGATGGACTTGCTGAAGAAACGTCGAAAATTTCAGTGGACAGCGGACTTTCAACAGGCATTGACTGCCTTAAAGCTGTGATAACCAATGCTCCTGTGTTGGGGAATTACAAGGAACTCTGATTAGATTGAACTAAAATATCTGACTTTAAAGAGAAATGCCGAGGCATGGAGAAATGGATGGATCGTGCAGAGACCTTCTTGTTCAAAGAGACTGTCAATCGACAAGGCTTTCAGTTGGAGGAAGAAGAACAAAAATGGACTATTATTATACCTGTTTGCGTGTGTTGTTTTTTGAAACGATAAAGTATATTTACTGTGTGTATTTCTTAAAGAATAGTGAAAAGATGAAAAATGAAACCATCTTGAAGTTGATGGTTTTTTTTCTTAGGGGTGGTGACATGTGAGTGTACCTTTAAGAAATGGGTGTTTAAGAAATATACCTTTAAGAAATGGGTGTTTAAGAAATGTACCTTTAAGAAATGGGTGTTTATCAGTGACGTCAGAGTGTGGGTGGAGCTGGGCTTTTCCATTTCTGCTGTACCACACCTGTACCATACCACTATCTATTAAAAGTTGTGGGTCAGGTGAACTCCATGATACACTATGGGGTTCTCTAAACCCTGGCCCATAACAGGATAGTAATGGTAGAGGCTCCAACATTCTTTCCACCACACGGCTGACCGGGAATCTCTCTCATACTTACATACCCGGTATGTAATGTTGGTACGGACGTTCCTCGCCAAGGCCCAAAAAAAACAAAGTCCCGCTTTGATAGCGGAGTCATTCACGCCACTGCCGCAAAACACCCTGCTCTTCACTCCTAGAACGGGACTTTTCTTTGTTAAATCACTCCCTTAGTAATTTGTTTGGGCCTCGGGGAGTTTCTCCCCAGTCTACCCCACACTTAAAATTGTTTTAGCAGTGGGGAGCTGAACATGCTGGTGAGACCGGCTCATCAGAGATCAGGCTGCCATTTTGAAAGGGTGCCCTGATCTCTAAGTGAGCTTGAGGGTCCTCCACACCCACCTACCCATGGGCAATGCCACCCTCTGCAAACATGGGCATTACTCACCCTACTAAGGGTTGCTGAGGCCCCCCCTACTTTCAGGCCCCATCACCCCACTTTCAGGAACCGCCCCCCCCTCACTTCCCCTTCGCCCCCTATCTTTATGACGTCCCATCATACCCCCCCCCCATCCTTTATATTCTCCTTACCCCCCCCCCCCTTTCATGGGCATGGTACCCCTCAGGCCCGACTTTTGTCAGTGCTGACCTGGCATCCAGGCATTGCCCCTGACACACTGGCAGTGCCAACCTGGTACTCTGACAGTGCCAGATCCGGGTGCTAGGGTACTGCCCTGTCCCTGATCACCTGAGGGGCTCCAATGGATCCAAAACCCCGAGAGTGGCCATCACGCATGGTCTCTGCTTGTGGAGGCCAGTACTAATCGGCGAGCCTGTGAGGCCTCGCTGATGCGGCCGGTGACTCCTGGACATCAGGCGAATGTGGCCTCAACTATGCCACGCATATTTAAATCAGCCTAATAACTCATTGAAATATCATTACCTGGATCACGGCCGGTGAGGGCATGATCCAGATCCCGCCGGGCACCATGGGTCGGGTCACTCGTGCAAGGTTTCGCCCCCGGCGCTAAGCCTGATTTGGATCTCTGCCGCGATACATCTGGCGCGCCCAGATCAGCTCCGGGCGCAAAGCGATAGTAGAATCACACCCAGTGTTCACATTTCAGGTCAGGAGCTGGATTCTAAAGAAAGATCATTGACCTGAAAGCTTGGGCTGAATTTTCACCCTTTAAAAGTGGCAGGCGGTCCTGATTCCAGGAATCCTGACCACATTTCCGAGCTGTCTGGTTTCAGGAATGCCTTTATAGGATGCAAATCTGTTCTTGTTAGGAGCCCACACCCAGCACACTCAACCTGGCTGGCTCCATTGTGTAGGTAGGGATCTTCTACTCCTCCGCAATATTCCTGGAGTCAGGCCAGGTTTTTAAAGAGTCATGTATCACAAACCTTCTGAGGAATCATGAACCGTAATGTGCATGAGACCTTTTTAAAAAAATATTTTTTATTCTCCTCCTTTTTCACATTTTCTTCCAAATTTACACCCACCAACAATAAACAACAATCAGCAACAGATATGTCAATCCCCATATCAATAACAACGATCCCATCCTCCCACCAAACCCCAATCATTAGCACGCATGTTCACACAAAAAATGACAAAAAGGAATCAAGAATCACCCATAGTCGCCATTAACACACACAGCCCCCCTCCCCCCAACCCTCCCACCCAACTAATGTTCGATGTTATCCAGTTCTTGAAAGTGCATAATGAATAACGCCCATGAATTGTAGAACCCCTCCATCCTTCCCCTCAGTTCAAACTTAACCTTCTCAAGAGTCAAGAATTCCAACGGGTCCCCCCGTCACGCCAGGGCACAGGGTGGAGAGGCTGCTCTCCAAACTATCAGGATCCGCCTCTGGGCGATCAACGAGGCGAAGGCTACAACATCTGCCTCCATACCCGTTTCCAACCCTGGCTGGTTCGACATCCCGAATATGGCCTCCCGGGGGCCCGGGTCCAGTTTCACGCGCACCACTTTAGAAATTACCCTAAAAACCTCCTTCCAGTAATCCTGTAGCTTTGGACAGGACCAAAACATATGAACATGATTAGCGCTCCCCCCCCCCCCCCCCCCCCCCCCCCCCCCCCCCCCCTCCCCGTAATGTTCACACACATCTACCACTCCCTCAAAGAATTGGCTCATCCTCGCCCTCGTGAGGTGTGCTCTGTATACCACCTTCAGCTGTATCAGCTCCAACCTCGCGCACGAGGTGGAGGCATTTACTCTCCGGAACACCTCACTCCAGAACCCCTCCTCCATATCCTCTCTCAACACTTCCTCCCACTTTCCTTTGATCCCTTCCAGTGGTGCCTTCTCCTCTTCGTAAACCTCCGACACTACCCCCTTCTCCAGTCCCCCTGTCGGCAGCACCTCCTCCAGCAATGTGGAGGCCGGCTCCACCGGGAAGCTCTGTATCTCCTTTCTGGCAAAATCTCGAACCTGCATGTATCTAAACATTTCCCCCTGCTCCAGCCCATACTTTGCTTCCAGCTCCTTCAATCCTTCAAACCGACCCTTAAGAAACAAATCTTTGGGCAGCACGGTCGCCTAGTGGTTAGCACAGCTGCCTCATGGTACTGAGGTCCCAGGTTCGATCCCGACTCTGGGTTACCGTCCATGTGGACTTAGCACATTCTTCCCGTGTCTGCATGGGTTTCGCCCCCACAACCCAAAAAATGTGCAGAGTAGGTGGATTGGCCCCACTAAATTGCCCCTTAATTGGAAAAAATAATTGGGTAATCTAAATTTATTAAAAAACAGAAAAGAAAAAGAAAAAAGAAACAAATCTTTTAGTGTCTTAATCCCCTTCTCCTTCCATTTCCGAAAATTTCCATCCCACTTCCCTGGCTCAAATCTGTGGTTCCCCCGAATCGACATTTCCCTTGACCCTGCCCCCAACCTGAAGTGTTGGCGAAACTGCCTCCAGATTCTCAATGAAGCTATTATTACCGGACTCCCTGAGTATTTCCCCGGGGCCATCGGGAGCGGCGCTGTTGCTAGTGCTTTCAATCCCGACCCCCTGCACAAACTCTCCTTCATTCTGACCCCACTGGGAATCAACCCCTCTGACCCAGCTCCGCACCTTCTCCACATTCGCCGTCCAGTAGTAATACATCAGGTTCGGAAGGCCCGAACCCCCTACCTGCCTTCCCCTCTGTAGCAGCACCTTTCTAACTCTGGCCACCTTCCCTCCCCATATGAACAACGTAATCCTTCCCTCAATCTCTCTGAAAAAAGCATTTGGCAGGACAATCGGCAGGCATTGAAAATTAAACAGAAATCGCGGCAAGTTCATTTTAACAGCCTGTACCCGACCCGCCAGTGACAGAGGGAGTCCATCCCACCTTACCAGATCAGCTTTCACTCTCCCCACCAAACTAGGAATGTTGTACCTGCGGAGCCCTCCCCTTCCCGCACAACCTGCACCCCCAGGTACCTAAAGTGAGTCCCTGCCCTACGGAATGGCAGCTCCCCATCCCTGCCCCCGGCCCCCAGCCGAGACACCACAAAATACTCACTCTTGTCGAGATTTAGTTTGTACCCCGAGAAAGACCCAAACACTCGAAACAGCTCCAATATTCCCCCTATCGACACACTCGGTTGCGACACGTATGACAGCAAGTCATCGGCATATAAGGACACCCTATGATCTATCCCCCCCGCCCCGCACTATTCCTTTCCGTACCCCCAAACTTCTTAATGCGATGGCCAATGGCTCAATCGCGAGTGCAAACAGCAGGGGGGACATAGGACATCCCTGCCTAGTCCCACGGTGGAGATAAAAGTATCTTGAGATGATGTTATTTGTGTGGACACTCGACCTCAGCTCCTTATATAGTAGCTTTACCCAATTCACAAATCTTGGTCTGGATCCCAAACTGCTCCAGAACTGCCATCAAGTTCCCCCATTCTGCCCAGTCAAACGCCTTTTCAGCGTCCAATGCCACAACCACCTCTGTTTCCTTCCCCTCCGCCGGTGCCATAACGATGTTCAATACACTTCTAACGTTTGAAAACAGCAGTCCCGTTAGTGCTCCCCCCCTACTTGTGGGTCTACCGGGAAGATCTCGCTTTTGCTCATGTTGCGTTTGTAGCCCGAGAGGGCGCCAAACTCTTTCAGGAGCGCGATGATTCCGTCCATGCTGCTTTGTGGGTCCAAAATGTAGAGGAGCAGGTTATCTGCATAGGGTGAGACTCTGTGCTCTCTGCCGCCCCTTCGGATCCCCCTCCAGCTTTTTGCTGCTTTGAGCGCGATTGCTAGTGGTTCGATCGCTAGAGCAAACAGCAGCAGGGACAGTGGGCATCCTTGTCTGGTGCCCCTGTGCAGCTGGAAGTATCCTGGACTCCCCCATTGGGGGCTCTGAGGTATACAGCCCTTGGTAGAAGGCCTTGAAGGTTTTGTTGATCTTTTCTGGTTTTGTTTCTAATGTACCTCTGGTACTGGTCCAGTAGATATAACCATTGATGGCACCAATCTCTGGGTTGTAGAAGAATTCCCCGATCCTTGGTCATGTGCTCTTTAGGGATTCTGCTACTGATGAAAACACCAGTACACGCATCCAAAAAGCAAGTTCTGTCTATGGCTGACTTCATGATTGTGTTTGGAAGCAGCTTGGCATTGAGACAAATACTAAAATCAAACTCGTCCAAGCCTGTGTCCTTCGCACCTGCTAAACGGTATTAAACCCCTTCTACAGGAGCCACAACAAAATCCTGGAACACGTCCTGGTGGTCCATCATGAGAATTCAATTCAAGGCAAAAATCACAAACAATGAGGTCTTTCATTGTGCTGGGCTCAACAGCATGTGGACCACCCTCCTGATAATTCAACTTAGATGCGCAGACCATGGGCGGGATTCTCCGTGAATCGGCACGATGGCCCAAACTCGGCGGCAAAAATGGCGCAACTCACTCCGGCGTTGGGCTCCCCGAAACGTCGCAAATTCTCTGGCCGGGAATGGGCTAGTAGCGGTGTGACACCATTCGTGACGGCACCACCCGTCACGGACGCACACGCCGCTCCCCCCTGGAGACCTGGCAAAATGGCCGCCTGCCACACAGCGCCAAGTGAGACCCCCCACTGCCTGCCCCCCTTTCCCTCTCCCCATATCACCCATACCCCCTTCCCCATATCCCTTTCCCCATATCCCCTTCCCCCATATCCCCCCTTCCCCATATACCCCTTCCCCATATCCCCCTTCCCCCATATTCCCCCTTACCCCATATCTCCCCTTCTCCCATATCCCCCCTTTCCCTATATCCCCCCTTCCTCCATATCCCCCCTTCCTCCATATCCACCTTCCCCCATATCCCCCATTAGTTAATTGGATTAGGCCAGTTTTCAGAGGCTAGAGTCACAGTATAAATAGGAGCTAGTTACAGTGCAGGCTTTGTTTGCACTGAGTGCTGAGCTTGTTGCATTTGAGTGCTACAGTGAGAGTTTGGTGACTGAGGGAGTTAGGTGAGGAGGGAGTAAGGCGCTCCTTACATTTCATTTCCTATATTTATCAAAGAGCGTGAAGGGAGCCAGGAGTTTAGAGTACAGCTGACTGGAAGCAGAGTCGGAGGGCGGAGGTCCAGTTGGTCCACGGGGCAGCTAATTCTGTAAAGTAAGAGGGGATGGAGGCTAGGGCAGTTGCATGCTCCTCCTGTAGGATGTGGGTGGTGAGGGATACCACTGGTGTCCCCGCTGACTATATCTGCGGGAAGTGCACCCAACTCCAGCTCCTCAGAGACCGTGTTAAGGAACTGGAGCTGGAACTGGATGAACTTCGGATCATCCGGTAGGCAGAGGGGGTTATCGAGAAGAGTTACATGGAGGTAGCCACACCCAAGGTACTGGACAAGAGTAGCTGGGTTACAGTCAGGGGAAAGAAAACTAACAGGCAGACAGTGCAGGGATCCCTCGTGGCCGTTCCCCTTCAAAACAAGTATACCGTTTTGGATGCTGTTGGGGGGGGATGACCTACCGGGGGAAGGCCCCAGCGGCCAGGTCTCTGGCACTGAGTCTGGCTCTGGGGCTCAGAAGGGGAGGGGGGAGCATAGAAAAGCAATAGTAATAGGAGATTCAATGGTTAGGGGAATAGATAGGAGATTCTGTGGTCGCGAGCGAGACTCCCGAAAGGTATGTTGCCTCCCGGGTGCCAGGGCCAGGGATGTCTCGGATCGTGTCTTCAGGATCCTGAAGGGGGAGGGTGAGCAGCCAGAAGTCGTGGTGCACATTGGTACCAACGGCATAGGTAGGAAAAAGGGTGTGGAGGTAATAAACAAGTTTAGGGAGTTTGTCTGTCCTGGCCTTTAACTTCCAGCCTGAGTTGTCATCTCTGGTTTGTTGCCGGTGCCACGTGATAGCGAGGCTAGGAATAGGGAGAGAGTGCAGTTGAACACGTGGCTGCAGGAATGGTGTAGGAGGGAGGGCTTCAGGTATTTGGATAATTGGAGCGCATTCTGGGGAAGGTGGGACCTGTACAAGCAGGACGGGTTGCATCTGAACCAGAAGGGCACCAATATCCTGGGGGGGAGGTTTTCTAGTACTCTTCGGGAGGGTTTAAACTAATTTGGCAGGGGAATGGGAACCGGATTTGTAGTCCAGCAACTAAGGAAGCCAATATTCAGGACGTCAAAGCAAGTAGTGATGCAGTGGGGAAGGTAACACTGACAAAGGAGAGTACTTGCAGGCAAGGAGATGGGTTAAAGTGTGTATACTTTAATGCAAGAAGCATCAGGAATAAGGTGGGTGAACTTAAGGCATGGATCGGTACTTGGGACTACGATATGGTGGCCATCACGGAAACTTGGATAGAAGAGGGGCAGAAATGGTTGTTGGAGGTCCCTGGTTATAGATGTTTCAACAAGATTAGGGAGGATGGTAAAAGAGGTGGTGGGTGGGGGGGGGGGGGGGGGGGCATTGTTAATTAGAGATGGTATAACAGCTGCAGAAAGGCAGTTCGAGGGGGATCTGCCTACTGAGGTAATATGGGTTGAAGTCAGAAATAGGAAAGGAGCAGTCACCTTGTTGGGAGTTTTCTATAGGCCCTCCAATAGCAGCAGAGATGTGGAGGAACAGATTGGGAAACAGATTTTGGAAAGGTGCAGAAGCCACAGGGTAGTAGTCATGGGTGACTTCAACTTCCCAAACATTGAGTGGAAACTCTTTAGATCAAATAGTTTGGATGGGGTAGTGTTTGTGCAGTGTGTCCAGGAAGCTTTTCTAACACAGTATGTAGATTGTCCGACCAGAGGGGAGGCCATATTGGATTTAGTACTTGGTAATGAACCAGGGCAGGTGATAGATTTGTTAGTGGGGGAGCATTTTGGAGGTAGTAACCACAATTCTGTGACTTTCACTTTAGTTATGGAGAGGGATAGGTGCGTGCAACAGGGCAAGGTTTACAATTGGGGGAAGGGTAAATACAATGCTGTCAGACAAGAATTGAAGTGCAGAAGTTGGGAACATAGGCTGTCAGGGAAGGACACAAGTGAAATGTGGAACTTGTTCAAGGAACAGGTACTGCGTGTCTTTGATATGTATGTCCCTGTCAGGCAGGGAAGAGATGGTCGAGTGAGGGAACCATGGTTGACAAGAGAGGTTGAATGTCTTGTTAAGAGGAAGAAGGAGACTTATGTAAGGCTGAAGAAACAAGGTTCAGACAGGGCGCTAGAGGGATACAAGATAGCCAGGAGGGAACTGAAGAAAGGGATTAAGAGAGTTAAGAGAGGGCATGAAAAATCTTTGGCAGGTAGGATTAAGGAAAATCCCAAGGCCTTTTACACATATGTGAGAAATATGAGAATGACTAGAGCGATGGTAGGTCCGATCAAGGACAGTAGCGGGAGATTGTGTATTGAGTCTGAAGAGATAGGAGAGGTCTTGAACAAGTATTTTTCTTCAGTATTTACAAACGAGAGGGGCCATATTGTTGGAGAGGACAGTGTGAAACAGACTGATAAGCTCGAGGGGATATTTGTCAGGAAGGAAGATGTGTTGCGCGTTTTGAAAAACTTGAGGATAGACAAGTCCCCCGGGCCTGACGGGATATATCCAAGGATTCTATGGGAAGCAAGAAATGAAATTGCAGAGCCGTTGGCAATGATCTTTTCGTCCTCGCTGTCAACAGGGGTGGTACCAGAGGATTGGAGAGTGGCAAATGTCGTGCCCCTGTTCAAAAAAGGGAATAGGGATAACCCTGGGAATTACAGGCCAGTTAGTCTTACTTCGGTGGTAGGCAAAGTAATGGAAAGGGTACTGAGGGATAGGATTTCTGAGCATCTGGAAAGACACTGCTTGATTAGGGATAGTCAGCACAGATTTGTGAGGGGTAGGTCTTGCCTTACAAGTCTTATTGACTTCTTTGAGGAGGTGACCAAGCATGTGGATGAAGGTAAAGCAGTGGATGTAGTGTACATGGATTTTAGTAAGGCATTTGATAAGGTTCCCCATTGCAGGCTTGTGCAGAAAGTAAGGAGGCATGGGATAGTGGGAAATTTGGCCAGTTGGATAACAAACTGGCTAACCGCTAGAAGACAGAGAGTGGTGGTGGATGGCAAATATTCAGCCTGGAGCCCAGTTATCAGTGGCGTACCGCAGGGATCAGTTCTGGGTCCTCTGCTGTTTGTGATTTTCATTAACGACGGATGAGGAAGTTGAAGGGTGGGTGAGTAAATTTGCAGATGATACGAAGATTGGTGGAGTTGTGGATAGTGAGGAGGGCTGTTGTCGGCTTCAAAGAGACATAGATAGGATGCAGAGCTGGGCTGAGAAGTGGCAGATGGAGTTTAACCCTGACAAGTGTTACAGTGAGGTTGTCCATTTTGGAAGGACAAATATGAATGCGGAATACAGGGCTAACAGTAGGGTTCTTGGCAATGTGGAGGAGCAGAGAGATCTTGGGGTCTATGTTCATAGATCTTTGAGAGTTGCCACTCAAGTGGATAGAGCTGTGAAGAAGGCTTATGGTGTGCTAGCGTTCATTAGCAGAGGGATTGAATTTAAGAGCCGTGAGGTGATGATGCAGCTGTACAAAACCTTGGTCAGGCCACACTTGGAGTACTGTGTGCAGTTCTGGTCGCCTCATTTTAGGAAGGATGTGGAAGCTTTGGAAAAGGTGCAAAGGAGATTTACCAGGATGTTGCCTAGAATGGAGAATAGGTCATACGAGGAAAGGTTGAGGGTGCTAGGCCTTTTCTCATTAGAACGGAGAAGGATGAGGGGCGACTTGATAGAGGTTTATAAGATGATCAGGGGAATAGAGTAGACAGTCAGAGACTTTTTCCCCGGGTGGAACACACCATTACAAGGGGACATAAATTTAAGATAAATGGTGGAAGATATAGAGGGGATGTCAGAGGTAGGTTCTTTACCCAGAGAGTAGTAGGGGCATGGAATGCACTGCCTGTGGAAGTAGTTGAGTCGGAAACGTTAGGGACCTTCAAGCGGCTATTGGATAGCTACATGGATTAGGGTAGAATAATGGAGTGTAGATTAACTTCTTCTTAAGGGCAGCACGGTAGCATTGTGGATAGCACAATTGCTTCACAGCTCCAGGGTCCCAAGTTCGATTTCGACTTGGGTCACTGTCTGTATGGAGTCTGCACATCCTCCCCGTGTGTGCGTGGGTTTCCTCCGGGTACTCGTTTCCTCCCACAGTCCAAAGATGTGCAGGTTGGGTGGATTGGCCATGAAAAATTGCCCTTAGTGTCCAAAATTCTATGATTAACCTAGGACAAAAGTTCGGCACAACATCGTGGGCCGAAGGGCCTGTTCTGTGCTGTATTTCTCTATCCCCCCTTCCCCCATATCCTCCTTCCCCCATATCCCCGTATCCTGTCTCTCCATTAGGTGCCCAGTTGATGTTGTCACAAATGGAAATCTTTAGAAATCACTGATTTGACTAGAGCTTTCATTTTTTTACGCTGTTAGTTTTACTGTAAAAACTCTTGAAAACATTACGACTTGGTGCATGAGGTGTAACCATATTTTTAACAAGTTACTTAGACGTAATTAACAAAGATTTCACAACAGGATATCTCATTTACAGCCAATAAAAGTATTTTTCTAAAAGTGTACCCTCACTGCTGTAATATGGGAAATGTGGCAGCCAATCTTCTCACAACAAGCTCCCATGAACCGCAATGTGAAAATGATAATCTTTTTCCTTTGAGATGTTAAATAAGGGATGAATATTGGCCAGGACACTGGGGGTTAACTCTCCCCCTCTTCTTCTAAATAGTGCCATGGGATCTTTTGCATTCATCCAAGCTAGCTACGGGTCCTCATCTGAAAGCACCACCTCTGACAGTCGCCATCATTAGTTGTCACTCGATTTGAGGATGACATCTACTTAGGGTCATGAGTTTCTGCCATGTGATTCTTCATGTGGCTAAACAGGTCAATTCTCAGACCACAGATCATTGGGCACGTGAGGCAGGACATCCACAAGTAGTGGGATCTGGAGAGTAGCATTTGCTTCCCTTGTGTGCCTCACCACTGAGACATTTGGACTCGCAGCTTGATTGATAGTTTGTCCCCATTTTAAACAATTGTTAGTAAGCTCCTCCCAGTCATTAATGTGGATGTTGCCTCGCTTCAAGGAGAGCTTCAAAGTGCCTTTGAAGCATTTTCTTCTGAGCACTCCTTCAGTCATGCACTTTAGTGTCAGCTTTGATTTTTATGCTCAAGCCTTGGAGTGGGCCTTGAACCTGGGACCATTTGACTCAAAGTTGAGCGTGATACCCACTGAGCCACTGTGTCCAGTGTAAAAAGCCTCCAGTAAATCTCCACCTTAACACCCCTTTCGCAATCTGAGGCGAATACTTCCCGCTTGCCCACATCAGTGATGTACTCCTTGATATTGTACTGGATGGATGATGGGTTACTTATATAATGAAGAGACACGTTATCGCTGCAGAGAAAGGATTGAGATTTGTAGCTGCTCGGAAGCAGATCATACTTGGTGAGATTAAAGGTCGAGAGAAATGAAACACCTCAGACACAGCAACCATATCAGGGGATATAAAATGTGAGGCAACATAGCCAGTTCTCTAAAATGACCAATTTCAGCATTTCAGGATGCTTTGTTTAATCGACCATCTTTTCACCTTCCTGCTTATTCCAAATATGAGATTTCAATTATGGAGTTGCTTGGCAACACATGGCTGGCTCGCTGATACAGACCAGCTAAGCCTCACTTATTGTAACCCTTACACTTGTGTGGCATCCAAGAGCCAATATACTTTACATTTATTTGCAAGTGAATGTAAAAGCGTTGGACTAAATTTGCAAACCTTAGATATCAGCTGTCTGATCTACCCACCCATCCACTCTGTGGCTCTAACACCCACAACCTGCACTCTATGCTGTGTACATTCCCTGCCGTTTCAAAGTCCTTTGTATAATGGGCATCCAAATGCCCATGCATGTACCCCAACGGTGATCTACACATTCTATAAAAAGTCATTATGTGTTTACTCTGTCAATTTGAAAACTGGAAAATTGTTTATCCTTCAAAGCTGAGAACAACATTGCTTCATGGATTGTGACCTTCAGAGAGAGATCAATAGATATAAAGTTCACAGGAAGTCTAAAAGCAAACGGTAAGCATGAGAACACACATTTTATTTTATTTTCAAAACATTTTTATTCAAGGCTTTTTTGCATATTTACACAAAATATCAGAAGAACAACATCAACCTAAACAAACAATGACAGATCCCCAGAATACACACATTAAAAAAAAAATTTAGAGTACCCAATTCATTTTTCCAATTAAGGGGCAATTTAGTGTGGCCAATCCACCTACCCTGCACATCTTTGGGTTGTGGGGGCGAAACCCACGCAAACACGGGGAGAATGTGCAAACTCCACACGGGCAGTGACCCAGAGCCGGGATCGAACCTGAGACCTCGCCGCTGTGAGGCAACAGTGCTACCCACTGTGCCACCGTGCTGCCCTCACATATTTTAAATGCATTATAAATAAAGTTCCTGTTGCAGGCTTAGACATCTTGGTGTATCGTCTCTGCACATCTCCGAGGCCTGAAACACAACAATTGGTGATGAAGATGAAAAATATCCTAAATTTAGCACTTTTCCTTTCTTCATCGGGAGATTCACCTATTCTGTGGGATCGAAGTATTTCGGGGTTGAAGACCTACTTGCTTGCTACAGGGATGGTCAGCCCAGATGTAGAGAGGGTCATACTTGTCTATTGCCTCAGAGCAGGAGGCCAATATTTCTTATTCATTTACGGGATGTGGGCATGGCTGGCTAGACCAGCATTTATTGCCCATCTCTAATTGCCCTTGAAAAGGTGGTGGTGAGATGCCTTCTTGAACCGATACATTCCTTGAGAAATAGGTACACACATAATGGTGTTATGAAATGAAATGAAATGAAAATCGCTTATTGTCACAAGTAGGGATCAATGAAGTTACTGTGAAAAGCCCCTAGTCGCCACATTCCAGCACCTGTTCAGGGAGGCTGGTATGGGAATTGAACCATGCTGCTGGCCTACCTTGGTCTGCTTTAAAAGCCAGTGATTTAGCCCAGTGTGCTAAACCAGCCCCCAGTTAGGGAGAGTTCCAGGATTTTGACACAGCTACACTGAAGGAATAAGGATATATTCGAGGTCAGGATGGTGAGTGACTCAGAGAGGAACCTCCAGGTGGTGGTGTTACCAGGTATCTGCTGCTCTTGGCCTTGTGGATGGTTGTGGTCATGGGTTTGGAAGGTGCTGCCTAAGAAACCTTGGGGAGTTCCTGCAGTTCATCTTGTAGATGGTACATACGGCTGCCACTGTTTGTTGGCGGTGAAGGGTGCGAACGTTTGTGGAAGTCGTAGTGATCAAGCGGGCTGCTTTGTCCTGGATAGTGTCAAGCTTTTTGTGTGTTGTTGGAGCTCCACTCATCCAGACAATGGAGAGTATTTCATAACACGCCTGCCTTGTGCCTGGGAGGCAGGGAACAGGCTTTGGGGGGGGGGGGGGGGGGGGTGGAATCCAGAGATGAGTTACTCGCCCCAGGATTTCTAACCCTTAACCTACTTTTGGAGCCACAACGTTTATATGGCTAGCCCAGTTCATTTTTCAACAACACTAACCCCCTGGCTGTTGATGGTAACCCAGCATTTTGAGTTAGTATAGAAACAGCTCCCAGAATACACATCTACCTTTGATATGGCCATAAGTGCTCTTGTGAAATACTTGAAAAATGTGTTTGAATGATATATATTTCACCAGAAATGTCAGACAGCCCAGCACAGTCAACAACAAAGCAGAACACCATCAGTGGTTATTCAACACACTTTGACGTTCAACAAAGACAAAGGCAGTATCCGAGGTTGACTTTCCAGGGTACCGGGTGATGGCTTTCAACCCCATCTAACGCAAAAGTTTAAAAATATTTATTCATTCATGGGATGTGGCATCTACTTATCCATGAACAAAGTGAATTGTTACACCATTACAGGGGGAAGTTGAGAGTCAACCACATTGCTGTATGTCTGGAGTAGGAAGATGAAGATGTGCTTAACCGGTGTTCTGTTCAAGAGTGATTAAGAACGGTAAAGAACTTGAAATGTTAACTCTCTTGCTTTCTCCACAGTGAGGGCCAAGCTTGCTGAGTTTTTCCAGCAGCAGCATTTCCAGCATCCATAGCTTTTTGCTTTATTACCTCCCTTGTCTGTTTTCCATACGTTGTTTCTTCTTGAACAGGTCACTGGCCTGAAAACAGAGAGGTTCCAAACCTTCATGGCTGACCAGGATACTCTCCTACCTCCCATCGGTGTGTTGATGGCCATTCTGCTTTGCTGCATTATGAGCACACCTGCTGTGGCCATCATTGTTGGAGTGGGACTCAAACCCAGAGCCTTTGGGTCACAGGCAGTGATGCTACCCACTGCACCAAAAAACCCATTACAGGAGCAGAAACTAAACTGAAGGCAAATGGTCAGCATGAGAGCAGGCATTTGAAAAAGCTCCTCCTCTGACCTATAAACTTAATTTGTCATCTCTGCATATCTCCGAGGCATAAAACACAACAGATAGGGTGGGATTTTCCTCCCTCTAATGGTGGAGGGTGGCTTGCCAGTTAGCTGGTGGCAGAACCTTTCAGTCCCACCGTTGTCAATGGGGATTCCCATTGAACCTACCCCTCGCTACGGGAAACCCATGGCAAGGGTGTGCCATTAGTGGGGCCGTAACATCCCGCCAGAATGAACGGCCAGAAAATCCCACTCATACTCTGTATGGTGCTTCAAGGGATGAAGTGGGGCTGAAGAGGTTAAATTTTGCAATCTGATCTCAAGTGCACTGGTGTAAATAAGATATTTGCTTTGGCACATTTCATGAATTAATCTGCAGGATCCTGTGTCTGATACATTCAATTCAGCAAAATAAATCATGCAGGTTTGAGCTGGTCACTGTAAAGACTTTAAAAATGTTTGCTAATGCTTATGGGATGAATTATTGGTTGAAAATTTCAAAGTAAATGCAGAGAAACATGTGACGAAATTTGAAGCCTCAAAACAGAAATGAACACAGTCACATCACTTTTTAGACTCTGCTGATGGTTGTTCATCATCGTATTAGAATTGAGGCTAATAACTTGTTTTGTCAATGAGGAGCTCGACAGTCAGAGCCCTCATGGTACAGGTGGGACAATATATGTAAATGTTGTTGTGTTCTACCTATCTAAATGAAGGAAGCTGGAAGGGAAGTGGGGGGAAGACGGAAGGGAGGGAGGCTGGAAGGAGGAATCAAGGGAGGAAGGAAGAGAGGGAGATAAAGGACAAAGGAAGACAAAAGAAAGGAATGAAGGACAGCAAGAAAAAGGGAAAATGGAAGAGAAGAAGGGAGGGAAAAAAAGGGAGGATAGGAAAGAACAAACAATCTGGAGTCATGTCACATCCTTTTTTAAAAAATGTTTTTATTCTCCTTTTTCACATTTTCTCCCAAATTTACACCCATCAACAATAAACAATAATCAGTAACGAATGCAATGTCAATCCCCATATGAATAACAACAATCCCATCCACCCACCAAACCCCCAAACAGCAGCCCGCATGTTACCATAAACAAGTAACAAAAATAAATCAGGAATCACCCACAGTCACCATTAACACATACAGTCCACTCCCCCTCCCCCCAACCCTCCCTCTGCAATGTTTGATGCAATCTAATTCTCAAAAGTGCACAATGAAAAACGCCCATGAATTGTAGAACCCTTTCCCTCAGTTCAAATTTGACCTTCTCAAGAGCCAAGAATTCCAGCAGGTCCCACCGCCACGCCAGGGCGTAGGTTGATCTCCATTTCGACAGGATCTGCCTTCGGGCGATCAATGAGGCGAAGGCTACAACATCTGCCTCCGCACCCGTTTCCACCCCGACTGGTTCAACACCCCGAATATGGCCTCCCGAGGGCCCGGGTCAAGTTTCAAGTGCACCACTTTAGAGATTACCCTAAAAACCTCCTTCCAGTAATCCTCCAGCTTTGGACAGGACCAAAATATATGAACGTGGTATTTGCGCCCCCTCCCGCCGGCTCATCCTCGCAATTGTAAGGTGTGCTCCATGTACCACCTTTAGCTGTATCAGCCCCAACCTCGCGCACGAGGTGGAGGCATTCACTCTCCACAGCACCTCACACCAGAACCCCTCCAACATATCTTCTCCCAAATCTTCCTCCCGCTTTGCCTTGATTCCATCCAGTGGTGTCTCCTCCACTTCCAAAATTGCCCCGTAAACTGCCGACACTACCCCCCTTCTCCAGTCCCCCTGTCCTCAGCACCTCCTCCAGCAATGTACAGTCCAGCTCCATCGGGAAGCTCTGTATCTCCTTTCTGGCAAAGTCTCAAGCCTGCATGTATCTAAACATTTCCCCCTGCTCCAGCCCATACTTCGCTCCCACCTCCTTCAATCCCGCAAACCGACTCCTGATAAATAAATATTTTAGTGTCCTAATTCCTTTCTCCTCCCATCTCCGAAAATTTGCATCCCACTGCCCTGGCTCAAATCTATGGTTCCCCCGAATCGGCATTTTGTCACATTCTTAGGGCACCTCAAAACACATCAGAACTGACCATTTCCCTTCATTGATCTTTGTGGGATCTTGCTGTGCGCAGCTTGGCTGCGGTGTTTACTGCTAAGAGCAGCAGTAGCTGCACCTGCGAATAATCCCTGGTGTGAGAAAGCAAACAGGCCACATTCCTTCCTGAGACTGCTCTGCAAATCCTTTCTCTCCAGCCGCAATGAAAAATACATCATCACCTGGTTCAACCTCAAAGCTGTCAACTCTGAACTCTCGATCCGCGACCTTCTGACAGGCTCCTGACCCGCCCCCAGCCCCGCCCCGCCCCCAGCCCCGGTCCCGCCCCGCCCCCAGCCCCGGTCCCGCCCCGCCCCCAGCCCCGCGCCGGCCCCGCCCCCAGCACCGCCTGCCCCGCGCCGAACCCACCCGCAGCACCGCTTGCCCCGCTCCCAGCACCTCCGGCCACGCCCCCAGCACCTCCCGCCAGCGCCTCCCGCCAGCGCCTCCCTCGCCCCCACCCCCGCCAGCGCCGACCCCCACCGGCCCCGCCTGCCAACAACGCCACGAGCTGTTTTTGGCCTCGCCGCCTCATCGGATTGGCTGCTGGCGCTGGCCCCGGCAGCCAATCGGAGCCCGGTCGCCAGGCGGCCAGGTCTATTTTTAGCAGCGCACCTTGTCCCGAGCCACTCAGCCTATTGTCTGCGTTCCAAACACACCCATTGCAAACTCTCTGATCAGCCATGCAAGGTCACACCCAGACCAGACACCCCCCCTCAGCAAATCGCTGCCAACCCGACCGCAAAAATAAATAAATAAATGCAAGCTACAGGTCTGGGCAGAAGCGTCGAGGTTTAATTTTAAAAAATGAATGAGGGAAGAGGATAATAATGATCAAAGACTGAAGAAGAACAGGAATGAATGAGAGCAGAGAGTGAATGCACAGTGCTAACGTCAAATGTTTAATGGCGACTTCAAAGCAAAGACAAAACAGACACAATGGACCCCCTTGTGTGTGTGTGTGTGTGGGTGGGGGTTGGAGAGAATGAAGGAGAGTGGGGGAGGAGAGGGCTCGACTGCACTTCACAATGAGCCTTGCAAAATCCATCTTTCAACAAGAAAGCTTTCTGGCAGCAGACCTCTGAGTCACAATATCCTGTCCCTGATATTAGCACAACTCAAAGCATTTCCCAGCACTCTGCATTGTAAACATGTCGCTGGCTGTAACGGTGAGACCCCCAGTCTCTTGGTTTTGTGTTACTTTGCCAATCTTAACTCCCAATACTTGAATCAACCGTACATCTGGAAAAAGGTCGAAAGATAAAAGATTCTTTGATTAAAAGCAGGGGGGGCAGCTTATCTCGCATTATTGAAAGAGTGCGACTTTCGTCTTAATTTAAACAAATCATTCACCAGAAGGCGTTGAGGAACTTTAATAATCCATCATAGCGTCTGTTGGAGCCCCAGCTGGAGCTGCAGTTGGAATGACGAGTGATTTACTAACTAGTAATCGGAGAATGTTTATCAATGCCTAACGCACTCAACTGGCAAATAAATGTAAGCTAAATGTTGGAGAAATCCTTTATACATCAACTGCTAATCCTATCAGCTCCCAACCATAAGTCCAATAAAAGGAGACTCCATTATGTAGTTTGTAACTATTTCACCTCCTGGCTGGACATAATTTCCAAAAGCTTTTCAACCTCGGTGCCACGGAGCAATAGGAAGTGTCATCATCCATTCCTGATATTCAGGATATTTATGAAAGGATATTAAGATTCCAGCTTGGCTTCTGCATTTATCCCAGTGCTGGCGATAAAACTGTGTTCCACTTGTTCAATAACACAATATAAACGTTCCATGTAAAGGCCAGACAAACAGCACACACAACACAATGCCTTGTCGCCTGAAAAGCCGGTGGAAGCAGAACCAGTAGCTATTTTCAAAATGGAATTGGATATAATGAAATGGAAATGTTTGCAGAGACTGGAGAACGCGTTCTCCTTAAAGCAAAGAAGGTTAAGGGGAGATTTAATTGAGGCGTTCAAAATCACGAGGGGTTTAGATAGACTGAAAAGAGATGAACCCGTTCGTATTGGCAGGCAGGTTGGTAACCAGAGCGACACAGATTTAGTACAATTGGCAAAAAGAAGTGAGAGGCGAAGAGAATTTTTTCCATAGTGAGTTCTATGATCCAGAACGTGATGCCTGAAAGGGCGGTGGACGCAGGTTCAATAGTAACTTTCAAAAGGGAATTAGGTAAACAGATGAAAAAGGAGAACATGGCAGGGCGATGGGTGAAGAGCAGAGGCTGTCAGACTAACTGGATGGTCTTTCAAAGAGCTAGCACTGGCACGATGGGCCGAAAGGCCCCCTCCTGTGCTGATTGACTCCAGGATGATTGTAGATGAGCCAAGCTAACTGGTGAAGCTGAAACAAGGAAGAGTAGGTTCTCTCGAGCTCCATCGAAGGAAAAATGTGATTGACTTTATCAAAATAATTCACAAACAAGAAAATATTGAAACGTCAGGATTCACCTGTTTAATTCCGACGACGATGGGAAGTAGGGAAAGGACTGTCAGAGTCTGACCTTGGATTTGATTCAATAGCCAAGACATTAATGGGTAAAAAAAAATTTAAATGACATACAGAATTGATTTTGATTTTGCCCTTTTTCTCCTCAATCTCTTTGAGACAATATTAATTAAACCCGCTCTCCCATGACAAAGAGGAAAATTCCTTGCAAAAATATTTGGCCAACTGTTAACCCCCCCCCCCAATTCTCATCTTAAATGCGGAGAAATTTCCCCCTCCAGCCCTGAACACTGTCCCTGTTTGTCTCTGTTTATGTGAATTATGCTTTTCGGCTGAGGCATGCTGCCCCCCAGTGTCCAATGTGGGTAATTCCACTCCATCACAGGCAACAAAGTGTAAAACTGAAATGGGGGCTGGTTAGTGTGCGGTTCAGAATTATATCGCATGTGTGGGTTTATCTTTTGCAATCAAATGAGCAAATTTCAAAAGGATAAGGGCCAGGATTCTTCAATGCCCGCCGCCGGTAGCGATGCTCCAATTCCCCACAGGCAGCAACATCAAGGTTCATGTCCTGCACTGGCGGGAGGGTGCAAATGGGTAATTTGAACCTATTACCTTGTTGAACAGCAGATTCCCCATGTCTCCGTGATGCTCCGGCCCTCACGGCCAGGATTCACGTGGGCATGGATTGGTGCAAGTATTTGCCAGTGTGGCCCTGATGCGGTGGACCTCATGGTTGGCCAAAGGGATAAATATTTAACATAGGTGTCCCCAAAGTCCATTGGAGGGCCCCCTTCCCCCAACAATGCAAATCCTGCCCACCCCACCCAAGCAGACCCTCCCACCAGAGACCCCCATCAGACCCCCCCCCACAAATATCCCCATCTGTCCACCCACCAGAGACCCCATGAGACCTCCCATCAGACAACTCCCATCAGAGGCGCCACATATCAGAGACCCCCATCAAAGACTCCCATATTAGAGAGACCCCATATCAGAGACCCCTCCATCAGAGATCCCCCATATCAAAGTCCCCCCCATATCAGAGAACCCCCCATCAGAGACTCCCACTCATGTCAGAGACCCCTCCCTTATTAGTCACCTCTCCCTGAAAACTAATGAGCAGTTCATGCAGAAATAGTGAAGGATTACTGCTTTTTCACTTAACTGTCCCTTACAAAGGGTGCATCAGACAGAGGTGTAGAAAGTGGCAGCTGTTACTTGATAGAAAGCCAAGACCACATCATAAGGTTTTAAACCCAACCAATCATTTGATCAGCAAGGCCTCTATTCACTTTCAGAGAGAAATAGCTTTCAGTAGGCTGTAATTGACAGGGTAATAACTTCCAGACAACTAGCTGTCTGGATTGTTTATTTGATTTCCCTTCACGCGTTAATGCATCCTAAGTACCCTGCTGTGAACCTAACCATAAATGTACAAGCATCTAGCTATGATTGACAGCTCCTGACTACATCAAAAGCAGTTAAGTGTTTTATGCTGAGAAAAAGAGGAAGTGAAAGCAATTAACTCGTTGACTGCTAAGATGTCTGGCTGAAAATTTGGGGCCAACAAGACAGCCATCCTGCTGGAATTGAAGGCCACATGACTCATGTAGACCTTCCCCCCCACTTTGCCACTCCAGGAGCCACATAGTTTTACCTCCCATTTTATTGCAATGGTAACATGTAGGCCTTTGAGTCTCACCTCCACCCTCAGTATCTTCCTTCCTGGTCTGAGGACAGGAACTTAGAGAATTCCCAGCTATCTATTCCTTACCTTGGCTACATGCCTTCCTTTTGCTCTCCCACTCCCTATCCTTTTCAAAATGATGGGGTGACGGAATAAAGTTTTACATTTATGGATCCGGTCATAATCATCACCCATTATTGCTGCTTGTCTAGTGGTTATAACCCTTCAGTCTTCAACATGGGTCCGTATCAAAGAAGGTAGTGATTCTTAAATTTTTCCAAGAAAATGATTTCTCTCAGCAACTCTTGATAGTTTCAACTCCCAATGCTCATACCCACCTTTTATAATTGTTCTCCTTAACCCTTTCAAATTCAACATAAGTCTGTCCCAGCTGTGTCCTTAAATTGCAAAATATTTGTCTATATGCCTCTGGAGCTAATTCATAAGCATCCAGAATAGTCCCTTTTACTTTGTTGTAATCCTGAAGCACCCCTTTTGACAGGGAAGCATAAACTTTTTTTTCATAAATTTAGATTACCCAATTATTTTTTCCAATTAAGGGGCAATTTAGTGTGGCCAATCCATCTACTCTGCACATTAAAGGGCTGTGGGGGCGAAACCCAAGCAGACACGGGGAGAATGTGCAAACTCCACACGGACAGTGACCCAGAGCCGGGATCGAACCTGGGACCTCAGCGCCGTGAGGCAGCTGTGCTAACCACTAGGCCACCGTGCTGCCCTGGGAAGCATAAATTTACTGCACCTGCCCCATCAGTTAGTTTGCATGGGTAATGTCCACTTTTCCTTCAGCCATTCCATCGCTATTTTCTCAAATATTATGAAGAATGTGGCTACATCCTTTTCCTCAAATTTTGGTAGGGGTTGTACATATTTAAACATATCCCCACTCGGATTTGGACTGGAAGGATCACTCTGCCCTCTTGACTTGCCTCAACTTCGGCTTTTAACTCCAACGTTGTAAGGTGATATTTTCTTGCTCATCTTTCCATTTACACAAGCTTCCTCATTTCAATTTCCTTTTGAAAATCTCTTTCTTTTTCCTTTCCCCACATCTCCAACTCTCTTTCTCGCATGTCCATTTAAAAAAATTCCCTCTCATGCTCGAACTGCAACCAAATTCTCTCCAGATTGGTGTCTCCACCAAGACGTGTGTCTGATGCTAAACTATCTTGGCTACGTGCTCGTGGGCCCTCCTGTGTCTATAACAGACTCAATCACTCAACTAATATATAATATATCTCTGTCTTCTTAGCTTTAACTTGCACTCTGACTTTTAATTCACTTAACAGTTCAATTAACTTGTCTTTTTGAAGCCCTTGTAAATAAACCAAAGACAAGACCTTCACCTGAAGAAATGCTTTAGCATTTTCCAGAGCCATCCTGTTACGCTATTACAAACCTGCTACCACTTCAATGTACCATTCCAAAGGTCCTAGGACCAAGCCCCAAAACTATGTCACAACACCCTGAGCTAGTGCATGACCCACTCGCAATCAAATATTTTCAAAATTTACCCATTCATGGGATGTGGGCAAGGATAGCATTTGCTGGCTGATGTGACCATCAATTCACTTGGAACACGATTGGACGTAAACTGTGGTTTTAATAGTCTTACAACTGAGCCTGCCTGTGACCAGAAGAACTGAGGGCAGGCTCACACGGCTGCAGCACTTTATACCTCCGGTAGTGGGAGGGGCCATGGGCAGAGCCATGGGCTGAGCCGAGAGTGGAGCCCTGTACAAGCTCCTCATCTCCCCCTATGCGCAACGGCTCACAGACAGAGCCCACAAGGACACAATACCATACAATACAATACAGTGTGAATTACATTCACCAGACTGGCCAACCCCAATTGCCCTTGAATTGAATGGCTCGTTAGACTGTTTCAGAGAGCAGTTCAAAGTCAACCACGTTGCTATGGGTCTGAAGTCACATGTAGACCAGACCAGGTAAGGATAGCAGATTTCCTTCTTTAAAGGACATTATGGAACCAAACGGGTTTTTACATAATCAACAATTTTATGGTTATCATCATGCGGACTAGTTTTAAATTCTAGATTTTGATTAAATTAATGTAAGTTCCACCATCAACACCTCTGTATTACTCGTCCAGAAATGCTACCACCAAGCCACAGTCTCCCCACGAGTTGGACTCCTAATTTCCTCTGCTGGTGTGGAGACTGTGTGTGGCTCATCTGTCAGTACCTTGTGTAATGAATGTAATTCACACTGTATTGTATTGTATGGTATTGTGTCCTTGTGGGCTCTGTCTGTGAGCCGTTGCGCGGCTCTGCCCATAGGGGAGATGAGGAGCTTAGACAGGGCTCCACCTTCGACTCCGCCCATGGCTCCGCCCATGGCCCCTCCCACTACCGGAAGTATAAAGTGCTGCAGCCGTGTGAGCCTGCCCTCAGTTCTTCTGGTCGCAGGCAAGCTCAGTTGTAAGACTATTAAAAGCACAGTTTACTTCCAATCGTGTTCCGAGTGAATTGATGGTCACATCACCTTGCCAAGTTACTGATGCATCTCCAGCATTTTCCCATCCCAGCAGCAGTCACCGAGGTTCAGCATCTGTGTCTGCCTGAGGAGAACTCCCCACAACATGTTCCTGCTCTCCTTGCTCCCAGTTTCTGCTCATGCCAGGATGACAAACTCTTATAAGGTTTAATATGGGACACTTCAACCGTGGTACACGGGGGAGGTGGGGTGCTGGTGACCATAAAGAGGTATGGAGGGATGAATGGGGGAGAGTGAGGAGGCATTTCTGGTGATCGCAACTCCCCGCTGGTCAGAATTTACATGCTCACAGGAAAGACAACAAAGAGGCAAAGTCAAGACATTCAATGAGTCAGACTCCCACAGGCTGTACATAAGGGACAAAAGGCATCCCTTACGGGATATGGAGCAGTTAAAATAAGAGAAAAATCCTTAAAAGATAAGACATTTGGTCACCCTGACACATGTTCGTTTGCCAAAGGCAAGTCACTGGATAAAAGACCACCGAGCTGGAAACTGCCTTCAGATTAATATCGGGCCCAATACTGACTGACTTGCTGTGTACCTCAAATGTTTTGCCTATTAAAAGAAAATGTATTGTCCTTTCTTGATCCGTTGCTTAAAAGTGCAATCCTGTTTCCTGAAATCTTTCCACTCTTGGCATGTGTCCCTTCTAATCTCTTTGTCTCCTTGGAGCTGTTTGTCAAAATTACCTCATTTACCCGCATTGATCCAGTTAAAGAGGCTTATTTGCGAAAGTATTAATTACAGCCTAAGGCCTTCACGTCAGTGAGGCGCAGTCATGTGGTCCGTTTGGTTTCCTGAAAACTGTACCCAGCTCTGGTTAGAAGCAGTTTCTGATCAACCTTACCTTAAAAAGTGCCTTGCATGTTTTTAAAAAAAATACATTTTAGTCATAACATTTGTAACAGTACCAGAGCACAGAATAGTTATAGCACAGGAAACGCTGATTGGAGGTGGTATTTTCCAGCCCCTCCCATCGGTGGGATTTTCCAGTTCCGGCGAAGTTGACCCCTCGTGGCGCGTAGTGTAGTTCGTTCCCTGTAGACATGGCACTCTGAGATGCCTCACTACACTTACAGTTACAGGTCATATTTACAATATTTACATTCCATGTCAAACATTCTCTGGTGCATATGGCCAGAGGGGTTTTTCCAGTGCCTTAGTTCACTATGGCGGGACGGCATTAGTCTGTGTCCTTTCCCCATTGCGCCTCTGTGGCTGCTTCCCCAAGCTTCAGCGCATCCCTCAGCAGGGCGTCCTAGGCTATGGAATGTGTCAATCTGCAGCACCCAGCCGTGGACAGCTTTTTTGCTCTGAAAGGCCACAAAACCTCGGGCAGATCAAAGAGCACCTTTCACTGAGTTGATGGTCTTATAGCACTATTGCTTCACAGCGCTAGGGTCCCAGGTTCGATTCCCGACTTTGGTCACTGTCTGTGTGGAGTCTGCACGTTCTCCCCGGGTCTGTGTGGGTTTCCTCCGGGTGCTCCGGTTTCCCCCCACAAGTCCCAAAAGACTTGCTTGTTAGGTGAATTGGACATTCTGAATTCTCCCTCAGTGTACCGAACAGGTGCCGGAACGTGGCAACTGGGAGCTTTTCAAAGTAACTTCATGGTAGTGTTAAAGTAAGCCTACTTGTGACACTAATAATGGTTATATGTTATTTTATCCTCTGGCCACAGTTGATGTTTATCTTGATTTGCGTCCCTGGTAAGCCCTTAAAGCACAATGTCCCACACACACAGTTTCTCGGGATGAACCTCACCAAAAGGCACCGCAGTGGCATAGTGGTATTGTCATAATCGTAGTGGATTCATAATCCAGAGACACAGGACAAGATCTGGGGACCTGGGTTAACAGCAGATGGTGAAATTGAAATTCAATTTTTAAAATCTGGAATTAATAGTAGAACGATGAGAATGAAATGATTGTCGCAAAACCCATCTGATTCAATAATGTCCTTTAGGGAAGGAAATCTGCCATCCTTACTTGGTCTGGCCTACATGTGACGCCAGACCCACAGCAACGTGGTTGAAATGCCCTCTGAAATGGAGGGCAGTTGTAGGTGGGCAACCCAGCCAACAACGCCTAAATCCAGTAAATTAATAAGAAAGAAAAATCTCTCCAGACCTTTTTTTGCACACTCCAGGAGGGAGTGGGCGACAGCTTCTTCCCCACCACAGCGGGATAGCGTGCAATGGCGTTAAGACTCTGAGTGTGCGTGAAGGATCTGATGGGAAGGGTCTCTTTTTACTATTCGCCTAGTTACCTTTCTGGATTTTATTTTGCAAATAATAGAATCATCACTTTATTTTTGGTTTGTGCAAAGAGCCTCGTTCCATTGTTCAATGTTTTTCTTGATGAACACAGCCATCGTAAATGTAATCTCTCATTTTAATTTTCTCTTTGCATTTTCAAAGATTTATTTAATAGTTACTTTAATTGCTGATGGACTTATTATACATTTAGATCATAGATATCCTATTTGTTTGGTTGTACCCTGTTTCTTGTTCAGAAAATATCACACAGCTCATTTCCTAAGGTCATGAACTCAGTACTTTTGTGATATTCCTTCTTGGTGGAACCATCGATTCACCATCGAGATCATTCTCCCCATTGTGTCTCACACTTCTCACATCCCTTCTCTTTCATCACAACCCTGACAGTTTTTTTCTTTCCTTTTCAATTATTTTTCAAATTATCTTTTTAAGATCACTTTTCACCACCTGTCCTAGATAAGACCATAAGACCATAAGACATAGGAGTGGAAGTAAGGCCATTCGGCCCATCGAGTCCACTCCACCATTCAATCATGGTTGATTTCAACTCCATTTACCTTCTCTCTCCCCATAGCCCTTAATTCCTCGAGAAATCAAGAATTTATCAATTTCTGTCTTAAAGACACTCAATGTCCCGGCCTCCACCGCCCTCTGTGGCAATGAATTCCACAGACCTACCACTCTCTGGCTGAAGAAATTTCTCCTCATCTCTGTTCTAAAGTGACTCCCTTTTATTCTAAGGCTGTGCCCCCGCGTCCTAGTCTCCCCTGCTAATGGAAACAACTTCCCTACGTCCATCCTATCCAAGCCATTCATTATCTTGTACGTTTCTATTAGATCTCCCCTCAACCTCCTAAACTCCAATGAATATAATCCCACGATCCTCAGACGTTCACCGTATGTTAGGCCTACCATTCCTGGGATCATCCGTGTGAATCTCCGCTGGACCCGCTCCAGTGCCAGTATGTCCTTCCTGAGGTATGGGGCCCAAAATTGCTCACAGTATTCTAAATGGGGCCTAACTAGTGCTTTATAAAGCCTCAGAAGTACATCCCTGCTTTTATATTCCAAGCCTCTTGAGATAAATGACAACATTACATTTGCTTTCTTAATTACGGACTCAACCTGCAAGTTTACCTTTAGAGAATCCTGGACTAGGACTCCCAAGTCCCTTTGCACTTTAGCATTATGAATTTTGTCACCGTTTAGAAAATAGTCCATGCCTCTATTCTTTTTTCCAAAGTGCAAGACCTCGCACTTGCCCACGTTGAATTTCATCAGCCACTTCTTGGACCATTCTCCTAAACTGTCTAAATCTTTCTGCAGCCTCCCCATCTCCTCAATACTACCTGCCCCTCCACCTATCTTTGTATCATCGGCAAACTTGGCCAGAATGCCCCCAGTCCCGTCATCTAGATCGTTAATATATAAAGAGAACAGCTGTGGCCCCAACACTGAACCCTGCGGGACACCACTTGTCACCGGTTGCCATTCCGAAAAAGAACCTTTTATCCCAACTCTCTGCCTTCTGTCTGACAGCCAATCGTCAATCCATGTTAGTACCTTGCCTCGAATACCATGGGCCCTTATTTTACTCAGCAGTCTCCCGTGAGTCACCTTGTCAAAGGCCTTTTGGAAGTCAAGATAGATAACATCCATTGGCTCTCCTTGGTCTAACCTATTTGTTATTTCTTCAAAGAACTCTAACAGGTTTGTCAGGCACGACCTCCCCTTACTAAATCCATGCTGACTTGTCCTAATCCGACCCTGCACTTCCAAGAATTTAGAAATCTCATCCTTAACGATGGATTCTAGAATTTTGCCAACAACCGAGGTTAGGCTAATTGGCCTATAATTTTCCATCTTTTTTCTTGTTCCCTTCTTGAACAGGGGGGTTACAACAGCGATTTTTCAATCCTCTGGGACCTTCCCTGATTCCAGTGACTTTTGAAAGATCATAACTAACGCCTCCACTATTTCTTCAGCTATCTCCTTTAGAACTCTAGGATGTAGCCCATCTGGGCCCGGAGATTTTCAGACCTTTTAGTTTCTCTTGCACCTTCTCCTTTGTGATGGCAACCATATTCAACTCTGCCCCCTGACTTTCCTGAATTGTTGGGATATTACTCATGTCTTCTACTGTGAAGACTGACGCAAAGTACTTATTAAGTTCCTCAGCTATTTCCTTGTCTCCCATCACTAGATTACCAGCATCATTTTGGAGCGGCCCAATGTCTACTTTTGCCTCCCGTTTGTTTTTAATGTATTTAAAGAAACTTTTACTATCATTCCTAATGTTACTGGCTAGCCTACCTTCATATTTGATCCTCTCCTTCCTTATTTCTCTCTTTGTTATCCTCTGTTTGTTTTTGTAGCCTTCCCAATCTTCTGACTTCCCACTACTCTTTGCCACATTATAGGCTCTCTCTTTTGCCTTGATGCATTCCCTGACTTCCTTTGTCAGCCATGGCTGCCTAATCCTCCCTCTGATAACCTTTCTTTTCTTTGGGATGAACCTCTGCACTGTGTCCTCAATAACTCCCAGAAACTCCTGCCATTGCTGTTCTACTGTCTTTCCCACTAGGCTCTGCTTCCAGTCGATTTTCGTCAGTTCCTCCCTCATGCGCCTGTAATTACCTTTATTTAACTGTAAAACCTTTACATCTGATTCTACCTTCTTTCTTTCAAATTGCAGACTGAATTCTACCATATTATGATCACTGCTTCCTAAGTGTTCCCTTACTTTAAGGTCTTTTATCAATTCTGGCTCATTACATAACACTAAGTCCAGAATAGCCTGTTCCCTCGTGGGCTCCATCACAAGCTGTTCCAAAAAGCCATCCTGTAAACATTCAATGAATTCCCTTTCTTTGGGTCCACTGGCAACATTATTTACCCAGTCCACCTGCATATTGAAGTCCCCCATGATCACTGTGACCTTGCCTTTCTGACATGCCCTTTCTATTTCGTGGTGCATTTTGTGCCCCTGGTCCTGACCACTGTCAGGAGGCCTGTACATAACTCCCATTATGGTTTTTTTGCCTTTGTGGTTCCTCAACTCTACCCACACAGACTCCACATCGTCTGACCCTATGTCGTTTAGTGCTATTGATTTAATTTCATTTCTAATTAACAAGGCAACCCCGCCCCCTCTACCCACCTCTCTGTCTTTTCGATAGGTTGTAAATCCCTGGATGTTTAACTGCCAGTCCTGAACCCCCTGCAACCACGTCTCTGTGATGCCTACTACATCATACCCGCCAGTCACAATCTGGGCCACAAGCTCATCTACCTTGTTCCGTACACTGCGGGCATTTAAATATAGCACCTTTAATTCCCTATTGACTGTCCCTTTTTGTTTTCTTAGTGTGGTGGACCTTGGTTTACTGAGCCTTTCCATACACTGTGTCATATTTTGTGAGATGGGGACTATCGTAACCTCTCCTGAGCTCTGTCTTTTCATGATTTTTTGTAACCCTAAGCAGCTACGCTTCCCACTGATTCCTTCACCTCTTGGTTCCCTGACTTTCCCTTCCCCCCCAATCTCTAGTTTAAAGTCCTATTGACCACCCTATTTACTCTTTTCGCCAGAACACTGGTCCCAGCTCGGTTCAGGTGGAGACCATCCCAACGGTATAGGTCCCCCCTGTCCCAAAACTGATGCCAGTGTCCCATGAAAAGGAACCTCTCTTTCCCACACCACTCTTTCAGCCACGTGTTAACTTCCCTTATTCTTGCCTCCCTATGCCAATTTGCACGTGGCTCGGGCAGTAATCCGGAGATTATGACCCTTGAGGACCTGTTTTTTAATTTGAAACAGATGACATTCTATAAAAGGCAAGTGAGGTAGAGGCACGTACAACTTCTAAAGGGATGGAGGATGGATATTATGGGTATGCGGTGGGAATGGGAGAGTGGGATTATTTGGGATTGATACAGGGCAATTGGGAGGGAGTGGGGCAATAGAATTAGTTTGGATCGATACAGGGATATGGGGAGAGGGGGGAAGTGCAATTTGTTTGGGATTGATACAGGGATATGGTGAGCAATTGGGGCAGTGGGGTTAGTTTGGGATTGATACAGAGTTATGGGGAGTGAGTGGGGCAGTGGCATTAGTTTGGGATTGATACAGAGTTATGGGGAGTGAGTGGGGCAGTGGGATTAGTTTGGGATTGATACAGAGTTATGGAGAGTGAGTGGGGCAGTGGGATTAGTTTGAGATTGATACAGAGTTCTGGGGAGTGAGTGGGGCAGTGGCATTAGTTTGGGATTGATACAGGGCTGCAGGGAATGAGCAGGACATTCAGATTAATTTGAGATTGATATAGAAATATGGGGAGAACATATGAAGTGGGATTGATTGCTCTAACAAAGAACCAACGCATGAAGGGCTGAATGGTATATAACCCTCTTTATGAGTTGTTCCTTGGAGAGAAGAAAACTATTTGGGATTGAGATAGTTAAATGATCCAACAATGCCTCCATTTGCAATATTGGTAGTGAGTTTTGAGAATTTGGTTAAACAGCACAACTGAGATCACTTTAATAAACACTTTTCTGCCGAAGTGATGGGAGAAGCACAAGTGAATCACTGTTAGTTTTGGTGAAGTTAGACTCCACAGCACCCTCTGCAGTAAACTGCATATATCTCTCATTCCAATGCTTGCCATTTTTATCATAATTAAGTTGCTAAAAATAAGTTGTAATTTTAATATTCTCGACCACTTGAAACATTCTTAAATTACCTCTTGCATTGAGAAGGCTTGGATTACATCTCAATAAACCCGTGACTGAACAACATGTTTCCCATGGTTAGAAATAGTTCCCACTGCCTCAGACTAATTGCTTCAGGGTGATGAATCTGTTTAATGAGGAATACAATCCTACATCCAGCTTCTTTCTTTCCCCTAATATTCATCAAATAGATACCCCTTTAATGAGTGCAATTTTACTGCCACACTGCACCCGAAAAGCAGCTCGCCGTGGCGCATCATGGCCGATAGGCATTGGGATCTATCCCCTCCGCTTCAGAGACCTCGGGCGAGCAGCATCAAGTACTGGTCCCGTAAATGGGGGCTGGATAGAATGGCATTCATGGGGGTCTCCTGGGGGATCGTAGGCTCCCAGGTGCATGCTCTTTGGCAGGGTGGTATCCTGTTACTGCTGGTGCCACCCTGGCAGTGCCACCTGGGTGCCAAGCTACCATAGCCAACCTGGCATTTTTTGCGTGGTGGTGATCAGCCCTTGGAAAGAGCACTCTACCCAAGTCCACACCTCCACCCTATCCCTGTAATCCAGTAATCCCACCTAACCTTTTTGGAGACTAAGATCAATTTATCATGGCCAATCCACCTGACCTGCACATCTTTGGACTGTGGGAGGAAACCGGAGCACCCGGAGGAAACCCACGCAGACACAGGGAGAACGTGCAAACTCCGCACAGACAGCGACCCAAGTTGGGAATTGAACCTGAGACCTTGGGGCTGCAAAGCAACAGTGCCAACCACTGTGCCACTGTGCCACATAGTGGTACTGTCACTGGATTAGTAAACCACAGACGCAGAGTAATGCTCTGGGACCCAGGTTCAAATCCCATCACTGCAGATGGTGAAATCTGAATTCAATCAAATATCTGGAATTAGAAGTCTAATGATGACGGCCATGAAACTATTGTCGACTGTCACAAAAACCCATTTGGTTTATGAATGCCCTTTAGGGAAGGAAATCTGCCATCCCTACCTGGCCTGGCCTACATGTGACTGCAGATCCCCAGCAATGCGGTTGAATCATAAGTACCCCTTAAAGGCAATTAGGGATGGGTAACAAATGCTGGCCCAGCCTGCAGCGCCCACGTCCCGTGAACAAATACGTTTTTAAAAAGTGCACAGATCGAGAAAGAAGGTTTTGCCGTAATCTACAGCATCAAGACATTTCAGCTATATGTCTTTGGGTGACCCTTCACAATAAAAGCTGTTGGGGCTTTTCTGTGAAGACAAGCTTATACCTCCTATCACCTCCACCAAGGTAAAACAATGAGCATCTTTCCGCTTAGACCAGGCACACAAATTTCAAATGCTGATGTGTTAAATTGGCTCCGACTTCCAAAGAAGCACCACCAGTGCCTCAGGAAATCGGCTTGGCACTAAACCTTCTTGACACCTTGCCAGCATTGTCAGTCCATATAAAGAACTGGACGCAACGTGACCCAGTCCTGTCCAAGGTGCAGTGCATGATCTTAATCGGCTGGCACCATGATAAATAAGTGTCAATGTCTGTTTTCTCCGGATGACCCGGTTTCCTCCCACAGTTCAAAGATTTTTTAAAATACCCAATTATTTTTCTTTCCAATTAAGGGGCAATTTAGTGTGACCAATCCACCTCAACCTGCACATCTTTGGGTTGTGGGCATGAAACCCACGCAGACACGGGGAGAATGTGCAAACTCCACACTCACAGTGACCCGGGGCTGGGATTCGAAACTGGGTCCTCAGCGCCGTGAGGTTGCAGGGCTAACCCACTGCGCCACGTGCCGCCCCTGCCCACAGTCCAAAGCTGGGCAATGATAAATTACACATCAACATCCAAAAGTTTAGGTCGGGTTACGGGGATAGGATGGGGGTGTGGGCCGAGATAGGGTGCTCTTTCAGAGGGTGGGTGCAGACCTGATGGGCCAAAGGGCCTCCTTTTGCACTGTAAGGATTCTATGATTTTATGGGTTGGTGGCCCAGCATTGATAAGGACATTGAACACATGGCCTGGATTCTCCTCAGCCCCACGGAGAATCGGCGTGTTCGCGGAGTACTCCGCGCAGCTGGGGGCCCACGGCCAGAGGCCCGCCCAGCGATCCTCCACTCTGAACCAGCCGCATTCCCAACGGCGTGGTTATAACCACCTATTGCCGTTTGGAACCTCGCGTGATGGCTGGTGGGGGGTGGTGGGGATCGGGCGCCTGATGGGCAGCCAGGGGACAGATCGTGCCGGGCGGATCTTCGGGCGGCCGATTGGGGCAGCCTACATTGTGAAGTTGCCTCCACGGTCCGAGTCCGCCATGGTGCTCGCCGCCGTTGTGCGCATGCATGGACTCCAGACCAGAAGTGTGGGGGCCTCTATCCCAAGCTAAAGTTGCGTGAATCACTCTGGGTCCCTGCTAGCCCCCTGCAAGTGAGTGAATCGACTGATCCTTTTTATTGGAAACTCGGGAGTGAAATGCCAGTGTTTTTACGCCTGCGTGGGGACATGGTCCCATTTTAGGAGAATCCAGTCCATGGTGCGTCGGTACGATCACTGCCAGATACAGGAGATGGTGCCATCTATAGGAATAGGCTGGTCGCCTGTGTCCGAGAGTTCATGAGGATTTCACAGGCCCCTTCCTGGGCAGAATGTTCCTTGTCTTGGTTAACGACCACTCAAGGTGGTTGGATGTTCAAGAAATGTGGACAACAATCTCGGCGGCAACAATAGAGACACTGTGGTGAATTTTTTCTGCCCGTGACCTCCCGAAGTAATAGTGCCCGACAACGGCACTGTGTTCACTGGAGAAGAATTTCAACACTTTGTCCGAACAAAATGCATTCGACATGCTGGAACAGCCTCCTATCACCCAGCCTCAAACGGATGAACGGAGGTGGTTGTACAGATGAGGGGCTGGTTTAGCTCACTGGGCTAAATCATTGGCTTTTAAAGCAGACCAAGCAGGCCAGCAGCACGGTTCAATTCCCGTGCCAGCCTCCCTGGACAGGCGCCGGAATGTGGTGACTAGGGGCTTTTCCCAGTAACGTCATTGAAGCCTACTCGTGACAATAAGCGATTTTCATTTCATTCATTCATTTCATTTCATAACAGCCATGAAGAAACAGTCCAGCAGACCACTATGTCTTAGGTTGGCCATCCTCCTCAATCTTACAACATGACTCCCCCCCCCACCTCCACCTCGCACCCCCGCCCCCACCCTCAACCCATCCTACCACAGGTATCACATAAAGGAATACTCATGGGCAGTTGCCTCCAGACAAGATTGGACTTAGTTTTCCCAAATTTGGCACAGAGATGGAGGCAGGGCAGGCCTATCAGAGGAAACAGCACGTTTCACATAAAGAAGTTAGGTCATTTCACATGGGCGACCATTCTTGCCAGCAACTTTGCCTCAGGTCCACATTGGCTCCAGGCAGAATTGTATCAAAGTCAGGCCCAGTCTCATATATGGTGGATTTGAACGGCAGGACCGTGCAGAAGCATGTTGACCAAGTAAGCCGCCGGGAAACCACAACACCAATCTCAGAACAGTTAGGGCGCGATTCTCCACAAATGCGGCGAGTCGTAAAGGCTGCCGTGAAACTGGCCGTGTTTCACGGCAGCCTCCGCGCCCCCTCCCGGGACCCGATTCCCCCCCCGGGCGGCGCTAGCAGCGCGGCCCCGTGAAGCACGGCATCGCGGGCTTAGCGACCGTCGCTAAGCCCGTGCGCCAAGCGTCACACGGCTGACGCGCACGATGATGTCAGCCGCGCATGCGCGGGTTGGACGGCTCCAACCCGCGCATGCGCGGATGACGTCATCACGCATATGCGTCAAACCCGCGCATGTGCGGGCCGTCATGCCCCTCAGCCGCCCTGCGGACTGATCCTGTGGGGCGGCGGAGGAACAAATAGTGTGCGGGTATCTGACCCGCTGCCCGCGATCGGTGCCCACCGATCGCAAACCCATGCCACCCTTGGCACGGCCGTGGTGCGGCCGTGCCAATCGGTGCCATGGTTGTCCGGGACGGCACCTTGCGGCCGTTTTCACGAACGGTGAGAGCAGATGTGTTTGCGTTCGTGAAAATGGCCGTAAAGGCCTGGGAACTCGGCCCATCGGCCTGGGGAGAATTGCTGTTCGCCGTAAAAAACGGTGAGCAGCGATTCGTGTCGTGGGGCGGCCGTGGCGGGGGGGGGGAGAATAGCGGGACGGCGGGAAAAATGTCGGGAAGGCCCTCCCGCTATTCTCCGACCCGTCATGGGCAGCGGAGAATCGCGCCCTTAGAGTCAGCAGGCAACACCAATGTTCCCATGCTGGAACCAGAACAGAGGGATTCTAGGAGCTCTGAGGAGGCACCATCGACGACCCAGGAGGGAGCTGGAGAAGGTAATGCCTCTGCCATCATGGTCGTCTCAGAAACATTCTTCCATGGATGACAATGTTGCTACGCCAGGGGTGGAGAAGCCGGTTGGGGGACCGAGAAGGTCTACGAGACACAGATAATCCCAGACAGATTGGCATTGTGATGAACTATATCATAGATATCATAGAATTTACAGTGCAGAAGGAGGCCATTCGGCCCATCGAGTCTGCACCGGCTCTTGGAAAGAGCACCCTACCCAAGGTCAACACCTCCACCTTATCCCCATAACCCAGTAACCCCACCCAACACTAAGGGCAATTTTGGACACTCAGGGCAATTTATCATGGCCAATCCACCTAACCTGCACATCTTTGGACTGTGGGAGGAAACCGGAGCACCCGGAGGAAACCCACTCACACACGGGGAGGATGTGCAGACTCCACACAGACAGTGACCCAAGCCGGAATCGAACCTGGGACCCTGGAGCTGTGAAGCGATTGTGCTATCCACAAGGCTACCGTGCTGCCTTGGCATATTGGACTCTCTCCCCTTGTGTTTCTCAACCTTTTATTGTTTATAGTAACTGCACATTGCCTTTCCTGTAAATATGTTGCTGAGGATTAAAGGGGGGGGATGGATGTGGTGGTGCTGCCCCTTTAAGGGGTGAGTCCTTGGAGTCCATGTGATTGGCTTGGGGCCTTTTGTTCGTCAGTGCTCGAACCCCGTCCAAAGGGGAAAAAGTGTGGGGCCTTGGGATCTGGGTCGCAGGTAGAGTGGACCCGGGAGCAGAGAGTGAAGACATGTTTCGTGACCCTGTGCCAGTGCATAGTTTACATTTACTTGTTACCGATTAACCCTTGTTCCGTTATATTTGAAATCTCCCTAGAATTGCCTTGAGTCACCAAACCAGCTAAGTGTTTGCAAGGCAATCTCCCAGAAGTATAAGCTTCCTCTGAGCAATTGCCTGTGCTGGGGACCATCAGAAAATGTGTTTTGAATGTGACAAGTTTACACTAGTAGTTACTCAGAAAAGGTTAGAAGAAATAAAACATCTTTAACTTCTGAGTAACGGTTATTAAAACACAGACCAAAACCCCCATGGGACTCCCTCCACATCCCTGACTCCCAGTGCGATTCTCCCAGAGGCATGGGACTCAACTTTGGCCACAGGCTTGATGCTCACCTCCACAACTGCCTGATGTCTGACCTGACTGAACCCCCTTGCTGACCTGACCTGGTGCCCCTCATAGCTCATAACGCCTGACCTCCCACTGCATACCTGACCTTATCCCCCACCTCCGCAGGCCCAACCAGGCACAACCACCCTTCCTGCAATCCTGAACCAACTCCCGTACCCACCAGGGTCTGATTCCCACCACCCCTGAGGTCCAACCCCTTCACCAATGTCCCCCCACCTCCGAGGTCTAACTTCCCTGAGGTCCGATGTGTATCCCTTGAGGAATGATCCTCCCTCTTCCCTACCCCTGAGGTACAACAACCACCCCCCAACCCCCGCAGCTCAATCAACCCCTCCCATCAACCCACCCAATGTCCAAAACACCCCTACTTTCCCCTCAGGCCCGATGCTGATTGGTACTCCATAGTTTCATAGTCCATAGTTTCCCAATCCACCAAAGCTAATTTGCTTCCTCCAGAATTTTGTTGTGATTTAAGACCTTTGTTTCTTATTGAAATACATAACTTTCAAAATTCTATAATTTTATGGTCACTCTTTACTAATGGCTCATTTATAACAATTAATTCGCCTTTTTCATTGCACAATATGAGATGTAAATAGCACATTCCCTTGATTGGAGACGTAGGATTATTCTCCTCAGAGAAGAGGGGTGGGATTCTGCAGTAATCGGCACGGTGGGCAACTCCGGCAGGACGGAGTGGGGTGAACCACTCCGGTATCGGGCCGCCCCAAAGGTGTGGATCCTCCGCACCTTCAGGGGCTAGGCCCACCCTGGAGTGGTTTGCACCCCGCCAGCCAGCGGGAAAGGGGCTTGGCGTCACGCCAACTGGCGCGAAGGGCCTCCGCCGGCTGGCACAAGTTGGCGCATGCGCGGGAGCGCCAGCGTGTGCTGGCGTCATCCCCGCGAAGGAGCAGAGGGCTTCGTTTCCACACCGGCAATGGCGGACTGCTGCAGCTGCCAGTGCGGAACAATAGATTGCCCCCACGGCACAGGCCCGCCAGCGGTTCGGTGGGCCCCAATCATGGGGGCACCTCCTGATCTCCCTGCGCTCCCCCAATGACCTCGGTGGCCGCCCGCACAGCCAGGTCCCGCCGGTAAGGGACCTACTCCAATTTACCCTGGCGGGACTGGCAAAAAACGGGCGGGACTTCGGCCATCACGGGCCGGAGAATTCGGGCACCCCCGGGGCCCATTGAGTCATGCCATTCTCCGAGGCGGGCGGCGCGATTCATGCCAGGCAGATTTTTGGGGGGACGGGGAATTTGGAGGACGGCGGGGGCGGGATTCACGTCGACACCCGGCAATTCTCCGACCCGGCGAGGGGGGGTCATAGATCATAGAATTTACAGTACAGAAGGAGGCCATTCGGCCCATCGAGTCTGCACCGGCTCTTAGAAACAGCACCCTACCCAGGCCCATATCTCTACCTTATCCCCATAACCCAGTAACCCCACCCAACACTAAGGGCAATTTTGGACACTAGGGGCAATTTAGCATGGCCAATCCACCTAACCTGCACATCTTTGGACTGTGGGAGGAAACCGGAGCACCCGGAGGAAACCCACGCAGACACGGGAAGAAAGTGCAGACTCCGCACAGATAGTGACCCAAGCCGGGAATCGAACCTGGGACCCTGGAGCTGTGAAGCAATTGTGCTAACCACTATGCTACCGTGCTGCCCTAACTGCTGCTGCCTCCATTTGTTCATCAGCTTCTAGGAGAGAAAGAGGGAGCGAAATGTGTTGGTGTGTGCTATGCAACTTATTTTGGTGATGTGGCTGTCATTGCTGGCAGTGTGAGTAAGCTGTGAGATGTGAGTTTGAGGCTTGCAGCTGGACTAAGTGTGTGAGGGTGAGGTGAAGAATGCGAATGAATATCAGATGGGAGTCATGATTGATAGATGTTGGTAGGTGAGTGATGGGGCTGCTGATGATACATGCAGTACGAAGCTGGTGGTGTAGTTAGCAAGATATGCAATTTGAATTCACTGATCTTGACCACTCGTGTGAGGCCATTGAACTTTAAACAACCACATCCAGGTTTTGGCGACTAAACCCCTGGCACTGAGTCCACAGCCATCTGCTTCCACTGCCTCAAGCTCATCCGCCTGTGGATACAGGACCTCTGCTCCTTTCCACCCCTGCCAGACAGGCCTCCAGCAGAACCATAAAGCCTTGGTGGACATTTTACCATGGCCAGCCATTGTTCTTTGTTGCACAGCATATTCCAAATATTGACAGTCCCTCCAACTGTTACATTGTAGCTTCCCTTCAAGAGGTGCAGGCTGGTGTTGAGCATTAAGTTGTAAGTACTGCGCGTGATAATACGTGCAGCCAATGAACAGCCCAGTTGGTATCAGCTGCATACAGAGAGAGGCCTGTAGGTGCACAAAGATGGGGTGCTGTCTGCAGTCCATTGAACTGTGGTTGCCAATCCCACCTCTCGTATCCTATGCCTGCTTTCAGACCGAATCCGGAGAATCCGGCCCGAGAATGCTGAGAGGAGATTTGATAGAGGTGCTCTAAATCATCAGGGATCTAGCCAGAGTAAATAGGGAGAAACTGTTCCCATTGTTGGTAAGCTGGGGAGCAGAGGGCACCAATTTATGGTGATTTGCAAAAGAACCTTTGATGACAAGAGTGGTTAAGGCCTGGGATGCACTACCTGCGAATGTGGTCGAGGCAGATTCAATCGGAGTTTGAATTGGATAATTAGCTGAAGAGAGATGATTTGCAGGGTTACAGGGAAAAAGTGGGTGAATGGGTTCATTGTGTTGGTCTGGCAGAGACCTGGAATGAGCAAGACGGCCGAATGACTTCCCTTTGTACTGTAACCATTCTATGCAGTGCCACCAGCAGCCACTATACCTCCTTGGCACTGTTACGCACTGAGAGTCCCTCTGAGATTGGCTAACAACTCTTGGCGAGTGGGAATTCCCTTTCCTGGGATCCTTGAGCCAAGGGGAAGGCCTGCTGCTGCCTAGTTAAGTGCCTGAGTTGTATTTAATATGGCAGCCTTTCCCTAAAGCTGGCGCTGCAGTCTCCGACTGGCTTTCCAACCGAAGGATGAGACCCCCATTGCCTGCGTGAGAAACTTCACTCAATGTGATCTTCCCTGGACTGTCCATTATGGCCAGAAGGTGGCCGTGCTGCCCAATTCAGTAGGACGGCTGGGATCTCGAATCTGGAGGACCAATCAGAGGCCTCTCAGCACTGAAACAGGAGTAACTGCCGCTCTGACAGAGAGCACTCCAAACTAGAGGCGCCTAATCTCCATATTTGATGTCTCTCTGCAGGATGGCTTGTGGCTGCTGCCTCATCCGGAAACTGGTGTATACAGGGAGGCCCTAAAACCTTTCCTGAAGCACTGGTTTCCCACCCCACCACCAGATTCCTCCAGGCTACTGCCAGGAGGCCCCCTGCTCCAGGAAGGTCAAGTAGACTGTGTCATAATATACACCAGTATATCATGGTGCAGACACACATTGATGGACACACACAGGGACCAATCAACATGTACAAACACCGCAGTCAATCACCAGTTAGAATACACACACTATAAAGGCAGAGGGCACCACGGTTCCCGCTCATTCTGGGTGCTGCCTCTCAGTGTAACAAGAACTCATCCAGCCCAGCACGGACTCACGCCACGTGCTGAGAGAATCAACTGGTTCGGACAAGGCTTAGGTCTCTAGTTTAAGTTAGCATCATTTAGACCCACAGTCATCGTGTGTTAGTTAGTTAGAAGTAGTTAATAAAATTGAGTTGAACCTTCATCCGTGTTGGAAGTGTCTGTTCATCTCTCCAGCCCACACTAGCCAACACATCAGCCTGTGCTGCCTTTAGGAGCCTGGAGGCCAACCAGAAAATCTCATAGACCCTAAAATGTCTCATGTGCTACTGACCAGCCTGGTGATAGCAGCAAGTTCAGAGCCCAACCACCTCTGTTTATTGTTCCAGCTGGGCCTTACCATCCTGCCCAAAGTGTTCTTGTGGATCGATATCTGTAGGTTCATCATTCTCCAGGCTCAGGTTCGTTCAGTCAGCTGTCCTTCAATGAAAATAATCAGCTCTGGACAAATTCTGTCAGGCGACCCTCCTGGTTAAGGTTGAAAGCTCTGGTTCGATGTATTGCTGGAGATTCCATAGAAACAAACCAAGAAGATTTACCGTGCAGATGGAGAACCATTCAACCCATTTGCCGGGATTTTCCAGTCCTGCCTGTGGCGGGAATCACCGCAGTAGGGATGGAAATTTTGCGGACCCACCAAAGATCCATTGACTATGGGATGGAATTTCTGGTCCCACAGAGGGCAGGACTGGAAAACCTTGGCCATCAATTGTGTCTGTCCTGCTTTTAAAACTACAATCAAACAAATCTCACTTTCCTGCTCTTGATCCGTAGCCCTGGAGGTTTTGACACCTCAAGTGCATATCAAAGTTTATTTTTAAAATGCGATGGTTTCTGCCCGTGCCACCCTTTCAAGGCAATGAGCTCCAGACTGCTCACCCTCTGGGTGAAAAGATTACTCCTCAGCTTCCCTCTCTCTCATCCCTTTGCCAATTACTTTAAATCTATGAGTTTGAAACACTTTCTTCCTATCTTCTCTATCAGAGCCCATTATCATTTTAAATACCCCGATTAAATCTGCCCCTAAGCTCGGCTCTAACCATCCTGGTTTCTGCACTGTCACTGGGCAAACCTTGGCTAGAATTCTCCAGCCGCTGGCTGGCGTTGGGATTCTCTGGCCCCATTGGCAGTGCACCCCTTGCCCGGGAGTTTCCCGGCAGCGTGGAGTGGCTGCAATAGGAAATCCCATTGACAGCGTCAGGAGCACAGAATCCCACCACCAGCGAATGGCGTTCTGCCTCCACTGCCAGGAAACACGCGTCTGGGAGGCCGCAGAATCCGCCCTCTCTGATTTGAAGTCAGTTGAGTGTTTCCGCAGTGCTGTGAATGTTCCACAAGGGGGCGCATTCGCCCACACTTTTTCTTCCACATCGTGGCACAATTTATTTCCCTATATTCACCTGAACTGTATTAAAATCTTAAAATTCTCACCCTGGTTTGCAATTCCTCTGTGGAGTGTTGCCACTTTGCAGTCTCCTCCAGTCCAGTCTTTTGCAGGAGAGAGTTACAGATCTTGCTGTGGGAAAGTGTCTCCTGATCTGCCTTCTAAATGGCCTGCTTCGAATGATTAGATAGATAGAACAGTACAGCACAGAACAGGCCCTTCGGCCCTCAATGTTGTGCCGAGCCATGATTACCCTACTCAAACCCATGTACCCACCCTATACCCATAACCCAACAACCCCCCCTTAACCTTACTTTTTCTAGGACACTACGGGCAATTTAGCATGGCCAATCCACCTAACCCGCACATCTTTGGACTGTGGGAGGAAACCGGAGCACCCGGAGGAAACCCACGCACACAGGGGGAGGACGTGCAGACTCCACACAGACAGTGACCCAAGCCGGGAATTGAACCTGGGACCCTGGAGCTGTGAAGCATTTATGCTAACCACCATGCTACCCTGCTGCCCTGTCCACTTGCCACATGATGTCCACTTGCACTGAATCTCTTCACTTCATGATGTTAGTTCACAATTACATACCATCTCAAATTTAAAATTTTCACATGATTAACTGCATTATCTTTAAGCCCATTGATTAGACTATTTCTCAATCTTCTATTCGCGGGACGACAAGCCATGTTTATGCAATCTAGCTTCATAATTAAAGGGAAGCCTTTCTATGCTTTTCCCTTTTCAAAATTTGTTCCAGGGAAATGGGTGTCGCTGTCTATTCCATTTATTGCCCATCCTTTTTGACCCTTGACAAGGTGATGGTGAGCTGCCTTCTTGAACCGCTGCAGCCCACGTGGTGTAGGTACACCACTGTGCTGTTAGAGAGGAAGTTCCATGTGCCATCTTTGGTTCAGCCCAGGAGTTCTGGAACCTTGGCGGTGCCATTTAGACAGGAGGCTGATGCGCATCAAATAACGTTTTGTGTGGGCCAAGGAGGCAGAGTCTATGGATTGGGAAGCACAGGGAGAAAGGGAAGGCATCATTTGCTGTTGGCTGTCCTCTACCTGCCCACAGAGACTCATATGTCTGTGGTGCTCCTATCCCACTGCAGCAAAGCCTCTGGAAAGTGAGGCCTTCGTCATTGAGATAGTTCCCTCCACATGTGGTGGCTGAGGGGGTGGGAGAGACGTTCCTCTAAAGACAAAATGTCAGTAGGTCAGAAAAATCAGGCCCTAATAATTCAAATTGGCTGCCCACTTCCTTTGGGAAGGCCATTGCCATACCCATTGCTGGGAAAATTCCCTGGCAGCAGGACTACAGTGGAGAGCCTTCCAGACATTTTGCAGTTGAGCCAGCCCCCATTAGTGTCAGCTGAGGACCTGTAAAATTTAACTCAAGGGACTAGATTTTACGTAAGCGATGGTGTCCTGCCTATCAGCTGGAGAGTCCCATACAGCCCATGGGCCTTCCCACCATGGACTGACGGTGCAGAAGTGGGATGTGGCAGGGATGTGACACCTTGCTGGATTAATTGTCCCCTTGCCTCCACTTTCACCATAGGGAAGGACATTTAACCCTGCCCATGTTCTCTGTAAAACAGTAACATAACCTCCACATGGTCTTGAGGCACAATGGTATCGCCCCGCCCTCTGAACCAGAAGATCAGAGTTCGAGTACAGCGTCAGGACCTATTGGCTACGGAAGGAACGTTCATAACCTGGTTCAATGGGCTGATAATCAACTCAGGAATCCTTCCATCACTATCCCATGGAATCTACAGAATCCCTATAGTGCAGAATGAGGTCATTCGGTCCATCCAGACTGCACCGGCCCTTTGGAAAAAGCACCCTACCTAGGCCCACTCCCTCACCTTATCCCCATAACCCCACCTAACCTGCACATCTTTAGACACTAAGGGGCAATTTATCATGACCAATCCACCTAACCTGCACATCTTTGGACTGTGAGAGGAAACTGGAGCACCCAGAGGAAACCCACTCAGACACGGGGAGAACGTGCAGACTCCGCAGACAGTCACCCATGGCCAGAATTGAACCTGGTTTGCTGGCACTGTGAAGTAGCAGTGCTAACCACTGTGCCACTGTGCCTCAAAGCGAAACAGCAGTGGCTTAAAACCTCCTGGTTTTCCAGCGTTGCATTTAGGGGATACCCCAATGATGTGCTGGGGAATCCCTCAAGGAATATCCCAGGGAAGGGTTTACCCGACAATTTCCCAGAAACGCTACCTTCCTCTGGACAATTGCACTGCACTGGAAATGATGCGACAGAAACAATTTAAATCAGTAACTTTGGATGGTTCTGCCAGTTGTACCCTAGTAGTTACTCTGAAAGAGTTAGAGGAGAAAAATCACTTCTAACTTCAGAGTAACTATTCAAAAAGTCCAGACACATGCCTCGCATGTGACACCCCCCACATACATTCCCCTCCCCATACCCCCCAGGGGATCCACACACCACCCCCAACTCGACCCAACCACCCCCCGCACCCTTAAGGAACGCCCCTCCAAACCTGACCATCCCACCTGAACCCTCCTCGCAAACCAACCCAACTGCACCCCCCCCCCACCGACCACCCCCCCCCCGCCTTCCACCCCCACCCAGGCCTTTACGGAGAAACAAAGAGTGTGCGGGGTTCTGACCCACTGCCCGCGATCGGTGCCCACCGATCGCGGGCAGCGGGTCCGAACCCCGCGCACTCTTTGTTTCTCCGCCGCCCTGCTGGATCAGTCCGCGGGGCGGCTGAGGGGCAAAACGGCCCGCGCATGCGCGGGTTTCACGCATATGCGTGATGACGTCATCCGCGCATGCGTGGGTTGGAGCCGTCCAATCCACGCATGCGCGGCTGACGTCATCGTTTGCGTCAGCCGCCGTTAACCTAGGCGCGCGGGCTTAGCGAAGTTCGCTAAGCCTGCGATGCCGCGGTTCACGGGGCCCCGCTGCTAGCCCCGACCGGGGAGCAGAATATGGTCCCGGGAGGGGGCGCGGAGGCTGCCGTGAAACACGGCCAGTTTCACGGCAGCCTTCACGACTCTCCGCATTTGCGGAGAATCGCACCCAATGTACTGAACAATCGGTAAAGAAAAAAAACAACAGTAGTATATTCAGAGCCTTTTTCACATCCTTCCTATTTTCTGAGCTTTTCACTGCATTTAAGGAATGTTTGAAATGTAGTCACCACTATAATGCAGCTTCTGCTTGTGCACAGTAAGGTCACACATGTATCAATTAAATTATTGACAAGACAATCTCTTTCTATGTTCAAATTCTGTTTTCTTTTCATGTGTGCTGGTTCAGTGAAGGATCTTGGGTGGGATTCTCCGTCGGCGGGATTCTCCTAGACGGGTTGGCCACAATGGCAAAAGCCATTGGCCAGCTGCCAGGACAGAGGACCCTGTTGGGGCATGTTGTGCCAGAAAAGGGTCTGGCAGGACGGGGAATCCCGCCCCGTGTATTTGTTTAGTGCCCCTCCTGGTCTCCGGTTGTCCCTGATCAGCTACTTTTGAAGCCTATGTAGATAAAGTTGGAGGGAATCCTGAACATAAAGCACCAATGTAATAATGATGCATCCTTTTTTGGATTCCGAGATGACCTGAATGGACATAAGAAAAAGGAGCAACTCTCCCCCATATTCCTCAATTTCCCCATATTCCTCAATTTCCTTGGCTTCTGAAAATCTATCCATCTCAGTCTTGTGCATACTCAATGACTAAACATCAACAGCTCTCCAGGGAAGAAAAATTCAAAGATTCACAATCCTCTAAGTGAAGAAAGTTTTCCTAATCTCTAACTGTCCCTGATGACTCAGTATGCTACACTCTAACATGGCCTCTCGGTAACTACCTTATCAAGCCATCTCAGAATCTTATATTTCAATGAGTTAGAGTTGCTTGCGCTCATTGAAAGTATGTGAAGAGAAAAAGATTGGTGAAGAAATATGAAGGCCCTTTACAGTTATAAACAGGGGGTTTATAATGGGGAACAAAGAAATGACTGCCCAACTAAATACATAGTTTGGTTCTGGCTTCACAGAGAAGGAAACAAATAACATACCAGAATTGTTGGGGTTTAGTGAGAAGGAGAAACTGAAGTAAATCACTATTAGTAGGGAAATGGTGTTGAGGAAATTGATGGGATTAGAGGCCAATAAATCCCCAGGTCCTGATAATCTATATCCCACAATACATCAGGAAGTGGCCCTGGAAATAGTGGATGTATTGGTGGTCGCCTTCCAAGATGCGATAGACTCTGGTACAGTTCCTGCAGATTGGAGGGTAGCTAATGTAACCCCACTATTTAATAAGGGAGGTAGAGAGAAAACAAGGAATTATAGACCTGTAAGCCTGACGTTGGTGGTGGTGAATCTGCGTGCATTATCTGCATCTGGTGGTCGCACACGAGCTGTATGTTCAGGGAGTGGAACCCCTTTTGGTTAACAAAGGGCACCCCTAGATGGCCCGGTGAACGCAGAGCAACATGCGTGGCATTTATACCCTCCTGGACCTGGGGCAGTGATGGCAGTGAAACCTGCTGCCTGGGCATCTTGCTGGGCTTGGTCCATGTCAAAACCTATGTAGTCTCTGCCCGAGCAGACAGGGCATTCATGACCTGCGGATGCACCTGTGGGCTGTGAGATGCCCTGGAATGATCCCGTGGCATAAAAGGTCAGGGCTGCAGTGAACTTGACGGCCATCAGAAGCTGGTATCCTCCTCCACGTGGTCCACGAGAATATGGCACAGGGGTCGCACCGTCTCCTTGTTGAGTCGGAGCCTCCTGTGGCATGCGCTGTCCGTTATCTGTTCGAATGACCAGCAATGCCTTGTGCACCCTGGGCTACCGCGGGACCTCCCCCCTGGGTCCCTCCCTCACGTGATAGGCGGCCAGGTCCTCATGATGTGGGGCGGGGTCCGGCACTTGGGCCGCTGACTCAAGCATCTGCAGATGCTGCTGCTGCCGTCTTTTCCAGTGTCTGGCCACATCCCGTAGCATCAGCACCACTGGGCCATGTTCTGCGTCCAACATCCCTGCCATAACATTCAATATCTGTACGTTATTGGAGAGGGTGTTAGTCCGACAAACAGCGGTGGCTCTCACCCTGGGACCCACCACTCCCCCATTGATTCCCCTCCACCACCCAACCCGTAACGCCTTCCCCATGTACCCCAGGCCATAGCGGGCCCCCTCACCAGGCCCCAGACCCTGTACCCCGGACATCTGATCACAACACCACCCGAACGGGTGCTGGCCCCCTCCTGTGGCACTCACCCACCCCTCGGCCATGGACATATCCCTGGAGCTTTGCCCCTTCCCTTGGGTGTTCGGATGTTGGCTGCTGCGTGTGTGGTGTTGCTTCCCGCAGTGTTCCGGTACACTGTCCAGGCCTCCCGGCCCCAGCCGAGAGTCCCCCATCCCCCACCGAGCACAGAGGCAGCAAGTCCAGCGCCCCCGGGCTCTGTGCCTGTGAGCAAAGATGGTTACTCACCTCCTCTGCTCCCCACAGAAGTCCTTCTGTCAGGTTCATGTTTTGCAAAAAGAGTACTAATCGGTGCCAGTGTGAATACTTGCTGGGGTGGCCGGTGAATGACGCGAGGCCATTGGATGATGGGTGGCTTTCGTTAATTATGTGGAAATAGGACTTAAGTGTTAATAATTAGTTTCTCGCCACGCTTCAGCGCGATCCCGATTTCGCCGGTTGCATCACTAACTATTTTGCGCCTGGCGCGGTTCCTGTTTTTGGCCTCTCCCGTTATTCACCGGCCTCATTAGGCTTGAACGCGAGTGTATCGAGGCCGGAAGATCACACCTAAAATGTGGATTAAGTGAGAGGACCTGCAGTGAAAAAAAAAACAAGTTGAGATCTGATAGACTGAAGGACCTGTTTCGGTGTTTCTGAAGCATTCTATGAAGCCTTGACAAAGGGTCATCCAGACTTGAAACGTTAACTCCCTTTTCTCTCCACAGTTGCTGTCAGACCTGCTGCAATTGTCTGGTATTTTCTGTTTTGATTCGATGAGTCATTTTGTGTTGCTGTCAGTGTGACTGACCAATAGAGGTCAGTAATGTGCTGCTTTAACCAAGGTTAAAATGGGGAGTCGAGTTGGGCGATGAAAGCAGCGAGCTACACAATGAGAACGAAACCAGTCCCTGCCAACAGCCCAAAGAGCCCATTGGCAGAAGGCTTTTCACTGTGCCGGTTTTTATTTTTCATTGACCTGGCAAAGGCTGCCTGGATTTTAAATCTCAAGCCAGCTAAATGTGACGGTGAGATGAGGGGACAGTTCTCCAGAGAACAGCTTGACAATCTGGGAATATAGAAACGTATAAACATTGAAAATAGGAGCAGGAGTAGGCCACCTTGCCCATTGTGTCGGCTCCACCATTTATTGTGATCACTTGCTGATCATCCAACTCAGTAACCTGTTCCCGCCCTCCCCCCGCTAAAACTATAGAAACATTGGAAATCGGGGCTTCAATGAACAGAAGGTGAGGTGAGAAATTAGCTGCCAATTCACCTCAGCCTGATTTGGACTGCTATAGGTCAATTTTACCCTCAATAAGAATTATATAGTGCCTTATAGGCAGTAAAATATCCCAATTACTTAACTGTGATTCAGTCTGCACCCCACTGGAGCATAGACCAATTGGGAAAGGGTGAGCAGTGCATTTTCCGATTGGAATATGGGAAAATTTGGTTCAGGTACTTTGGGCGGGATTCTGCGGGAATCGGTGGGGCGAAGGAGTGGCGTGAACCACTCCGGCGTCGGGCCGCCCCGAATGTGCGGAATCCTTCGCACCTTCAGGGCCTAGGCCGGCGCCAGAGTGCTTTGCGCTGTGCCGGCCGGCGCGGAAGGGGCTTGGTGCCAGGCCAACCAGCGCGAGTTGGCACATGCGTGGGAGCGTCAGCCTGTGCTGGCGTTATCCCAGCGCATGTGCAGGGAGGTTCATCTCCGTGTCGGCCATCGCGGAGATCCACTGCAGCCGACGCGGAGGAATAGAGTGCCCCCACGGCACAGGCCCGCCCGTGGATTGGTGGGCCCCGATTGTGGGCCAGGCCACCGTGGGGGCACCTCCCGGGGCCAGATCACCCCGCGCCCCCCCGAGGACCCCGGAGGCCGCCAGTCCAGCATCCAGGTCCCGCCGGTAAGTACCTGTTGTAATTTACGCCGGCGGGACCGGCCTAAAAATGAGCAGCCACTCGGCCCAACGCAGGCTGGAGAATCGCCGGGTGGTCGGAGAATCCCGCCCATTGGTATTTGGCCCCAGTATTTATGGGGAAGTGGGAGTGCAGATACAATTTGACCAGGTCGAGGACACTATGCTTATAATTGTTCATTTCAAGCTAGCAGACTGACATCAGTTGAGCTCACTTGTTTGAGTCACAACATTCTGGGTGTAAATATTACTCCACGGCTTGAGTGCAAAAAATAAATACTGACACTCCTGTGTAGTACAGCGGGAGTGCAGCATTGTGGGGCTGTTGCCTTTCAGGTGAGACATTAAACTGAGGCACCATTTCTCTTCTCAGGTGGAGATAAAAGGAGTTCTCCCTGTGGTTCTGGGGCCAATAGGTATCCCTCAATCAACATCACAAAAACAGGCGATCAGGTCATATTGCAGTGCTGTTAATGGGAGCTTGATGTGCACAAAATGGTGGCCCCATTTCCTACGGGCTAGTATCAGGGCATTGCAGCTGGGGATCCTGGAGAAGGCCTCAGGCAAGTGAGAGGAGGGTAACTTGGCGGACGGGCAATAGAGAGCTGGGTCTGTTTCTGGCTGACGGGGATCACCTTTTATAATAGCAACAACAACTTGCATTTATATAATGCCTTTATCAGAAAATTCATCCCACCACATTTCAGAGGGGCAGCACAAAACAAAATTTAACACTGAGCATCTTAAGGAGATATTAAGACAGAGGAGCATAAGCTTGGTCAAAGGAATAGGTTTTAAGGAGCCTCTTCAAGGAAGAGAGAGAGAGATTGGTATTTATACAGGTCCTCCATGACCTCAGTACTACAAGATCTTTTACAGCCGACAAAGCATTTTTTAAAAGTTTAAACACTATTGTAATGTAGGAAATGAGGCAGCCAGCATGTACACAGCAAGCTCCCACAAACAGAACGTGATAATGGTGGATAGTAATGATGCAACAGTGCAAGACCTGGCAGCTTGCCCTATGGTTTGGAAAGTCACAGCTGCTTCTCCTGTTCCAAGGAAAAAAATCAATTGCTTAAACACACAGAGAGTTGGCCGTTGAAGGTTGGTGACTTGGCTCGCTTCAGGCTGAACTTGGAAAACCTGATGCTTTCAATCGGCGGTTCTGCTGCTTTTGGCGTTAAGGCGATTTAAAGATGTGGATGGACGATTTATTTGTTCCACTGGAGACAGCAGTGCTGGGTTGAGTTATTTAAAAATAACATCTCTCTCTGAGGCACTTGGGTAGTCAAAAGCAGCAGACAAGGTTCAAAACTTGAAAGTGGGATGGCGAGAGAGAGGGAGAGAACGAGAATCCATTTGGAGTTGAGTTCCTTCAGCATCTCCGCTGCTTGTCCTGTTGCACAGAAAAAAAGTTACGTAAGCACACATAGGCTTGGCTTGTCCGAATACCTTCTCTCTCCAACTGCCCATTGACCCAAATATGTTCATGGCTACTATATTCCTTATAACTTCATTTGAACATGGCTGGGAATTCCCTTCTTAGGCAGGGTCCCATTGTCCAAGAAATTATGCCTCATGGTTTGTCTCCAACCCTAATGAGTCTCCATGTGAATGTCTGCATTATTCAGACAATCACATGTCCTAACAGCGCAGCACTCCCTCAGGACTGACTCTCTGACAGTGCAGCACTTCCTCAGGACAGACTCTCTGACAGTGCAGCACTCCCTCAGGACTGACTCTCTTTCAGTGCAGCACTCCCTCAGTACTGGCCCTCTGACAGTGCAGCACTCCCTCAGTACTGACTCTCTAACAGCGCAGCACTCCCTCAGTACTGACCCTCTGACAGTGCAGCACTCCCTCAGTACTGACCCTCTGACAGTGCAGCACTCCCTCAGTACTGACCCTCTGACAGTGCAGCACTCCCTCAGTACTGGCCCTCTGACAGTGCAGCACTCCCTCAGTACTGACTCTCTAACAGCGCAGCACTCCCTCAGTACTGACCCTCTGACAGTGCAGCACTCCCTCAGTACTGACCCTGACAGTGCAGCACTCCCTCAGTACTGCCCCTCTGACAGTGCAGCACTCCCTCAGTACTGACCCTCTGACAGTGCCGCACTCCCTCAGTACTGACCCTCTGACAGTGCAGCACTCCCTCAGGACTGACTCTCTGACAGTGCCGCACTCCCTCAGGACTGACTCTCTGACAGTGCAGCACTCCCTCAGTATTGACTCTCTGACAGTGCAGCACTCCCTCAGGACTGACTCTCTGACAGTGTAGCACTCCCTCAGTATTGACTCTCTGACAGTGCAGCACTCCCTCAGTACTGACCCTCTGACAGTGCAGCACTCCCTCAGTATTGACTCTCTGACAGTGCAGCACTCCCTCAGGACTGACTCTCTGACAGTGTAGCACTCCCTCAGTATTGACTCTCTGACAGTGCAGCACTCCCTCAGTACTGACCCTCTGACAGTGCAGCACTCCCTCAGTATTGACTCTCTGACAGTGCAGCACTCCCTCAGGACTGACTCTCTGACAGTGTAGCACTCCCTCAGTATTGACTCTCTGACAGTGCAGCACTCCCTCAGTACTGACCCTCTGACAGTGTAGCACTCCCTCAGTATTGACTCTCTGACAGTGCAGCACTCCCTCAGTACTGACCCTCTGACAGTGCAGCACTCCCTCAATTCTGACTCTCTGACAGTGCAGCACTCCCTCAGGACTGAATCTCTGACAGTGCAGCACTCCCTCAGTATTGACTCTCTGACAGTGCCGCACTCCCTCAGTACTAGTGCTCCAACATTGAAGTACTCCCTTAATACTGTCCCTCTGACAGTGCAGCATTCCATCAGTATTGACTCTCTGATTGTGTGGCACTCCCTCAGTATTGACCCTCCAACAATGCAGTGCTACCTCAGTCCAGACCCTCCAACAGTGCAGCATTCCTTTACTACTGCCCCACGAACAATGCAGATCTCCCTGTATTGACCCACAAACAACGCAGATCTCCTTCAGTACTGACCCTCATACAGTGGAGCTCGCCTTCAGTACTGACCCTCAAACAGTGGAGCTCTCCCCCAGTACTGCCCCACTGTCAGTGCAGCTCCCCCAGTACTGACCCTCTGACAGTGCAGCTCTCCCTCAGTACTGCCCCCCTGTCAGTGCAGCTCTCCCCCAGTACTGCCCCACTGTCAATGCAGCTCTCCCCCAGTACTGCCCCACTGCCAGTGCAGCTCTCCCCCAGTACTGCCCCACTGTCAGTGCAGCTCTCCCCCAGTACTGCCCCACTGTCAGTGCAGCTCTCCCCCAGTACTGCCCCACTGTCAGTGCAGCTTTCCCCCAGTACTGCCCCACTGTCAGTGCAGCTCTCCCCCAGTACTGCCCCACTGTCAGTGCAGCTCTCCCCCAGTACTGTGTCCCTGTCAGTGCAGCTCTCCCCCAGTACCTCATTAGGCAGTCAGCCTGGTTTACATGTTCAAGTCTATGAAGTGGAACTCTACATCCTCCTGACTGAGAGGGTTGAGACGATCCACTCAGCCATGGCTGAGAACTTGAAAACTACACATCAAGAAATGGATTTATCAGCCTAATTATCAAAGCTTTGTTATCGCAAAGTTAATTTGCCATCAGAATGTGCATTACCTGTAGAATTCACAGTAAGCAGCAGCCATAAACAGTAGACAGAAAATACTGGATAAAGGTTTATGAGCAATACAGCATGTCTTCACTTCCCTCAGGGTCTCCTTCCTCGCCCTGCACCCAGGTCAGGGTCCCTAGGGTCTCCTTCCTCGTCCTGCACCCAGGTCAGGGTCCCTCAGGGTCTCCTTCCTCGCCCTGCACCCAGGTCAGGGTCCCTCAGGGTCTCCTTCCTCGCCCTGCACCCAGGTCAGGGTCCCTCAGGGTCTCCTTCCTCGCCCTGCACCCAGGTCAGGGTCCCTCAGGGTCTCCTTCCTCACCCTGCACCCAGGTCAGGGTCTCCTTCCTCGCCCTGCACCCAGGTCAGGGTCCCTCAGGGTCTCCTTCCTCACCCTGCACCCAGGTCAGGGTTTCTATACAAGTGAGGGCTTTCCTTGTTAAGGGGAAGCCCTGCCCCGTTACCGGGGTATTCTGTGGAGGTCACGGAAAACCGGGCGGTCCTTATCCCGTGAACTACATGGGGGTTATAGCACTCCTCCATCCCTAATCAGGAGTATGACCATGGCCAATGCCTGGTGCGCAGGACACCTCGTCCTCTGCATCCTGGAACGATTACAGGAATTATCTGCGTAGCATCTGGAGGCGTATACTGGAATGGGGACCAGCGTTTGCGCAAAGAACACCTGGATGATGTCAGCGCAGTGGCGCGGCATCGGGACTTGGCAAGGCTGCCCCTGGCGGTGGCAGGATATCCATGTCCAACTCAGAATTGGAACTGGGCGGGTCCTCGCCTAGTATCGCAGCGTCCTCAAACTCGGCATTTGGACACTCGACAGTTGGCAGAGCCGGTGGTGGCGACAATGGCGACAATAAAGGCAGCTGACATGGCCTCCGGAACAGGAGTGGGCACATCTGGCACACAGCCGGGGAGGTGGTCTATGTGCTAATTTGACTCGCAGCCCTGTGTGCGCACCTGGTAGGAGACTGGCCCGGTTTGGAACAACATGATGCCTGTGATCCATGCTGTCCCGTTGCCAAAATTCTTGACGTGCACCGAATCTCCAGGGGTGAATGTGCGTAAAATTTGCATCGGCCTGTGGCCGCTTCAGTTCTGCCCTGAATATGGAGGACCTTCCCGCCAATATCTGGGATGACGAGACTTATGCAGCTGCGGAGTTGACGATCCAGCAACATCTCTGCTGGTGCGGACCCCGTTGTGGCATGCAGAGCTGCGCGTTAACAAAACAGGAACCAAGTCAATCGGGTCTCCCAGGAGCCAGACATTGGTTTCCTCCTCCCAAGCTTGGACATTTGTGCCGCCCTTGCAGCCAACCCATTCAAAGCTGGGCGGTATGGGGCGGTACGTACCTGGCGGATTCCGTTTGTGGTAATGATCGCTCAAAATTCCGGACATGTGAACACCATCCCGTTGTCAGACACCAACACCTCCATCCACTTCGAGTGGGCGCCCACGATGATGAGGAACTTCGCCCGCTGATAGCATCCTACAAAATCAACATGGAGGCAAGACCAAGACTGACCCGGGCATTCCCATGGGTGGAGTGGTGCTGCCGGAGGCATCTTCTGGCGCTCCTGGCATTGCATGCAGCTATTGGCCAATCGTTCAATGTCAGCATTGATTCTGGGCGTGGTAGGTACGGGCTAACATTTTCATCTTGGATACTCTTGGGTGTCTGTTGTGAGGTCTTGTAGGAGTGGACCGAGTCCCCGGTCGGGAACCACCACACATGTTTCCTAAAGAATAACATCATCCTCGATGCTCAGCTCCTGCATCATGGATGTATAGGCTTTTAGATCTTTCAGCAAGGCGTTGTGCTCGGCCCCATACTGAATGATGTGGCAGATGCACAACAGTTGCAGGTCCGTCTGGATCTATCCTGAATGTGGGATGCCGTAACCGGCAGAGAGTCCATAAAATGGAGGGCGGCGATAACTTGGTCGGCCGATGCGGGTGTAAACAGCCTGGTGGGGAGGGGGACGTGGCTCAGTGCATCTGCGTGGGGGATTCTGGCTCCGGAACAGCGCTCATATGCAGCTAATATCAGTGCCCAACGCTTGATTCAAGCAGACACGATGGGGGGAATTGCCCAATCCTCCTTAAACAACCCGAGCAGGGGCTTGTGGACCATGAATCCGCAGACATGCTGATGGAACTTTATGACCTCAAAGACAACGGTCAACCCTTCCTTCCCAATCTGCACATATATCATTTCTGCGTTGACCAACATGCATGAGGCAAAGGCGATGGGGCGCTCTGACCCGTCGTCCATTTGATGGGCCCAACCCCGTAAGGGAAAGTGTTTCACGTCAGTAAGAGTGGTTTTGAAGGGTCGAAATGGGTCAGCAGTTTTGAGGATAAAAGCTGCTGTTTCACCGTGGCAAAAGCTGTTTGTTGCCCATTACCAAGGTTGACCCTTCTTCAACAGACGGCGGAAAGGCTCCAAGAATATGGCCAGGCAGGGGATGAACTTCCCGCAATAGTTCACCAGGCCTAAAAATGAGTGAAGCACCATCGCCCTGCCTGGTATGGGAGCCTGTCGGATCGCCAGCACTTTCTCTTCCACGGAGTGCAACCCATGGCAGTCCACGCGGTACCCCAGATATGTCACTTTGGCCGCACTGAAAACACACTTCTTCCTTCAGATGCAGACACCTTTCTCCTTGAAGCACCGGAGTACCTTGGCCTGGTTGTGTAAGTGTCCCTGATCAGATGAGCCCGTAATTAAGACATCCTCCAGATATACCAGCCCACAAGGCATTCTCCACAGGATATTTCCCTTTAACCTTTGAAATATGGCACACACCAAAGGAACTCCAAAGGGCTACCGGGTATTTTCATATAGCCCCCGGTGCATACTTATGGTCACAAAACGGCAGGATTTGGGGGCCAGGATTAGCTGGAGGTATGTGTGGCTCATGTCCAACTTGGTGAACGTGCGGTCGCCACTGAGCTTTGCGTACCAGCCTTCTCTTCGCGGGACCAGGTAATGGTCCAGTCGAGAGACACGATTCACCGTCACCTTGTAATCGTCACATAGGAGTATCGAGCGGTCAGGCTTTAACACGGGTATGACTGGCACTGCCCAGTTGGAGAATTGGATGGGACGAATGATGTTCAGGCTTTCAAGTCGGTCCAACTCTGCATTCACTTTTGGCTGCAAAGCGTATGAGACTGGTCGAGCGTGAAAATAACGTGGTTAAGCCAAAGGGTCGATGCTAATGCGGACCATGGCCCCTCTTATGGTGTCTGAACCTTCCTGGAAGACAGTGGGGAATCTCGCCAAGACACCTTCAAGGCCTTGTGGGTGCATGCTGCAAATCCTCTGACCATCCAACTGTAGGTGGTGTGGCATTATCAATACTGCCAGCATTTCAAGGGTTAATGTAGGACTAGGAATAGCCACTAGAGGGAGCTGCAGAAGGTAGGATATAAGGCAGTGACACTAACCCTGAAGGCAAGGCAACCGGGGAACAGAGAGAGAACGCAACATGAATAGTCAGTGTGAGAATATGAGGGCATAGTTGAAAGTAGTGTGTTAGATTCACAGTAGCTGAGCGTAGTTAGATGCTATTGATCTATTCTGTATTCGTGAGGGACAAGTGTCGAAACCAGTTTTAATAGTGTAAATAAAATCATAGTTTTTGTTTTCATTAAAAGCAATACTGTGATCTTTGTGGAACACTACGCCAACCATTCTAAACGAACAACACAAAGAACACTACAGGTGGTGCAGCCAATCCCATCCAAGCAGACTTGGTCGAGCTCCATGTACAACTACCAAAGGTAGATTCGCAGATTTGCTGCCCATACTGATTCCCCTGTGGTTTCCCTGTCTACGTGGCAATCCATGTATTGGTGTCCCGAAGAGTCAATGTCAGTCGGCCTGATTGATTCCGGTGTACATGTGGCGGCTGATCACATACACTGCCGCTCCCGTGTCGCGATCCATGCGGGTGGAGTATCCATTCACTTGCAGAGAAACCTGGATCAGGGCCATTCTCGGCGAGGCCCCACAGTGCAACTGTTGGTAGGAGCTGTCGTCTTCATGCATGTAGTAAGCCCGGCCATGGGAGGAGGGGGGAGGAGGGGGAGCGGTCACGTCTGGCGGGCCGGCGGGTGGGTGAAGGTCATGGGACGGTCCTTATCCCGTGACCTCCATTGGGGTTATAACAGCACCCAAACAAAAAAATTATGCCAGACCTACAAACTGCACTTCTGGTTGTAATAGTCCACCAGGTGGCTGCCCATCGTGAAATACATTGTTACTTATATACCCAGATTAGTATTGAGTGGGGTTACTGGGTTATGGGGACAGGGTGGAGATGTGGGCTTGGGTAGGGTGCTCGTTCCAAGAGGTGGTACAGACTCGATGGGCCAAATGGCCTCCTTCTGCACTGTAAATTCTATGAAACTATGAAACTATATTGAAAGTGTATCAGCGAAGATAACTTGGAATCAATCAATGTGAACATGGGATTTATTCTCTCCTATCAATAGGGGGCACCATTGCTGTTTTAGAAAACCAGACAGGAAGAACTTGTGCTGATGAGGCAGACTAACTCAATCCAAAGTCAGCAGAGCCACTAACTCAAGCTTGCTGTATCTCCCCTTTTCATTTTAGAGCGAATGCCTTAAGAAATAAATAGCAAATTTACAAAGTGCTATCATCCATCAGCATTTCTGTTCGACTGGCACAGTGGTTAGCACTGCTGCCTCACAGCGCCAAGGCTGGGTTCGATTCCGACCTCGGGTGACTATCTGTGTGGAGTTTGCACTTTTTTCCCCGTCTGTGTGGGTTTCTTCCGGGTGCTCCGGTTTCCTCCCACAGTCCAAAGATGTGCAGTTTAGGTAGATTGGCCCGAGGTGAGATTACGTGGATAGGGTGGGGCATGTGCCTAGGTTGGGTGCTCCTTCAGAGGGTCGGTGCAGGCTCGATGGGCCAAATGGTCTCCTCATGCACTGTAGGGATTCTATGATTCTATGTCGAGTTTACAAAAAATATTCCAATCCATGCTGCCTATTATTATCAAAGGGGCTGTGCAACAGAAGATACAGGTTTTTCTGTTAATCGATGTCACTGGTTAGTTTTAAAAATAAATTGGTTGCATGCTGATTTCTAATAATTACCAATTAGTAATCAGAGTCAGGTTCCTTCAGATCATTGGCTACAGATCTGGTTTCAGGTATTATGAAGTTGAGGAATTTGTGATGTTTAATTCAATGTGCCAGTTCCAGTATATGCTGGAGAAAATATACTTCCATTGTTTCTCACCACATAGCCACTCTATTCGCTAAAACCCCTTATTTCTACCACCGTCACATCGCCCATCTCTGCCCCTGTCCCAACTCATCACCTGCTGGAAACCATATCATTGACTTTGCCACCTCTAGACTCAGCTATCCCAGCACATACCTGGCTGGTTTCCCAGCTCCCACCTTCCAGAAACCTCCTGAACTCTGCTGCCCGTGTCTTAACTCTCAGCAAGTCCCGTTCCTCCATCGCCCCTGTACTCACTGACCCGCATTGGCTCCCATTCAGCAACGTCTCAGTTCTTGTTTTCCAATCCTTCCTTTGACTTTGCTCCCAGCATATCTCCGTAATCCCCACCAGCGCTACCACCTCCAAGATCTCTGTGCTCATCTATATCTGGATGATCTTCAATGTTAATCACTACACCGTCGATTTTTACAAATTGAGCAATAATGTGAATGGAGATAATCATTGGGTGTGCGCACCATTCATTAGTTTGAAGTGTGATGACCAGTGTAGTCATGTATGAGGGATCTCACTGCACAAAATGAGGCTATTTAGCCCATCTTTCCTGTGCTGACTCTTTCAAAGAGCCCCCTTAATTCACTGGTTTTTGCTCATGTCCCTGGCATTTCATTCCCCTTCATTATTCAATTTCCCTCAGAAAGTTATTATTGAATCTGCTTCTGCCGAAGTGCATTCCACATCATAACAGCTCGCTGTGTAAGAAAACAGTCTCTTCTAGGCAATTATCTGAAACTGGAGCCCTCTAGTTAGTGCCCTTCCTGCCAGTGAAAACCGATCCCCCTTATTCATCCAATGAAACCCTTCATGATTTTGAATGCCTCTATTAAAGCTCCTCCTCACCGTCCCTGTCGAACAATCCAACTTTTTCCATGCTCTCTGGAAGTGGTCAATGGTTCAGTTGTTCTGTGTTTGATTATGTGAGTCTGGTTACTATTGATTCTCTCTGTACATGATTGGTTAAGCATGGGTGCTGGCTCAGAGAAAAAAATTTTTAAACTGTAGAAAGAGCTGGAAGCACGGAGTGGGCATTTTAAAGCATTGTGAATAGAATATGTTGCACATGGAGAAACTAATGTCATTTCTACCTAGCTCTCAGGTGTACAATACCCATTTGTCTTCAAGTCACCAGTCTTGATTCTCTCGTTTGACCTTGCAACATTAGGGTGTCCAAGAAGGTGAAGTCTTCTCAATTATTGACCATGACACCAGGGGGGAAAAGAAAGTCATGAAAATGGTGTGAACACAGAGGGACCTTCCGCCTGATAATCCTGAAAACCTCAGCCAGAAATTTAATGCCGTGCGTGTTTGAGCCAAGGCTGTGAGTGGTTGAAAAATGACAGCTGACATTGTACCCCTTTAGTCGATTATCAAAAGAAGTACCTAGTTACAGAAAGAATTATTTGTGCAGCCAGCCACTGGCACCAGCCATGACTCACATTGGCACTGACTTAATCACAACCACATGTTTGAAATGTAATGGCCAGGAACCAGGAATATTATATAAAGTTTGGCCTTGTTAACAGACAGTCGTACCTAGGGAAATGTTGGTGGGTTTGGCTGACTGTCTCTTATTCTTGACTGTACTAAGTAGCCAACTCAGTCCTTAGCCCTTTTGCTGCTCCCCTACTCCCCTGGCTGAATCTAAATGTCAGTTCACAAAGTATTGCACAATTGGCACCCGATTGACATGAGATCACATAGTTCCTCCCCCGAGGGACATTGAAGTGTTAATTTGTTCCAGATTGTTGGCTTGTGCTCCCTTCCATTGCTGCCTTGGATCCCTCAGAGATGGACAATTCTGGAGTCATCAGTGGCCAAGTGGGTAGCACTCTTACTTCTGATTCTGAAAGGCTGGCAATTCAAGACCCCTCACAAAATCTCGGTCGACACTCCCAATGCAGCACCGTTGGAGTCTTTCAATGGAGATGTTAAACTGAAGCACTGCCTTCCCTCTCAGGCAGCCATTAAAGGTCCCACGACACTATTTCAAAGAGGAACAAGATATCTTCCCCCTGTGCCCTGGTCAATACTTATCACACAAGCAGATTATCCGGTCAGGATCTATTCAGTGCCCATTACCAATTAGTCCACAGCAAGCTCCCAGAAACAGCAATGAAATCAGTGGCCAGATATTCTGTTTTGGTGATGGGTGGTTGAGAGATAAATATTGGCCAAAGCAACAGGAAAATACTCCTGCTCATAGGATCTTTCTCAGCCCCCTGAACAGCTGGATAGGCTTTGGATCGCACTTTCACCCCAAAGACGACACCTTCAACAATGCAGCACTCCCTCAGTACTGCACTGAAAACACACCAATCAGAAATGCGATATCAGACCACCACATTCTATTGAATTTTTAACCCATAAAATGAACTCTATTCATGTGAGTAGGCCATCGATCCCATCCAGTCTATGGTGTTTTGTATGGCTTGCCCTTCCCACTGCCGGTAACCCGCCGTGAAGGGGTTGTCTATGGCAGGCCTGGAAAATCCAGCCCTTAGAATTTTTAAGAAGATGATTTAAAGTATATTTTAGTCTTTGCTAAATGAACATTAAATTACTCAAGGAGATAGCATTGGCAGTTGGACAAAACTATCAGTCTGTTAAAGAAATTAAAGAAGTTAAAAATTATGTTTGGTTGGTTTGCAGAGATTTGGGGTTTTACATATGATGCCTACCACGGAATTGTGTTATTCTTAGTCACTTGATAGTACAGAACTTGAGTATTGCTGAGAAGAGAGACATGCTGTCGAAGCTTTTCATCTTGCACTCAACAGGACAGACACAAGAATACCAAATTTCAAAGGGAACAGCAGTTGATACTCCGTGAGAGAAGGGTGCTGATCGGTCAGCAGGAATTACGCTAACACCCAATGTAAGATTATCAGTTGGGTTTGCAATCTGGCTTACATTTGCCTGTTGGGCAATATATATTCATACACAGGGACCTCTACTCTGCAGAAAAAGCAACATGTGCCCGTATCACATCTTTTTTAAATTAAACTAAAATGTGGGGAGCAATAGCCCCCTGGTGCATTCCAGGGCAATGCCTCAACCAAACAGAGGCAACTTGTCAACCAATCAGCATCCTTTTCTCATGCGGTATACATTGTTGTTCCATTTGAAATTTGGTGTTCTTGCATCTGTTCTGATGAGTGCAAGATAAAAAGCTTTAGCAACATGTCTAATTTTTCAGCAAAACTATGTTATTATTCACTCCTAGTAAAAATAGATGCCTGACTCATTCATATGATGAAGCATAGTCTAGCAGTTTTAGTACTAAATACTAAGGGTCTACCTTAGCCCGTCTAGACTCAGCTTTGGAGGCCCATTGCCCAGCCTTGTGAATTCTGCAATATTTTGCTTATGTTGTGATTTTGAGGTTGACAGAAGGCTGCAAATCTTCTCTATCCAGCTATTAAAGTGAAAATGATATAGCCCGTGCTGGACAGACCTTAATTTCAGCAAGTTTGAAACCTGCTCAAAGGTGCTGTCTTGTGTCCAGTTTTCCCTATGCCTATTGCAGTCTATTTATCCTGACTCAATTCTCATCTTTTGTTTAGGTTCAAAAAGAAAGACTTGCATTTATATAGCGCTTTCATGACCATGGGATACAGCCAATAAAGTGCAGTCACTGCTGTAATGTAGGAAACGCAGCGGGCAATTTGCACCCAGCAAGATCCCACAAACAGCAATGAAACTGTTTTTGTGATATGACCAGGTCACGAGGGCAGCATGGCCGCACAGTAGTTAGCACAGTTGCTTCACAGCACCAGGGTCCCAGGTTCGATTCCCGGCTTGGGTCACTGTGTGCGGAGTCTGGACGTTCTCTCCGTGTCTGCGTGGGTTTCCGCCAGGTGCTCCAATTTCCTACCACAGTCCAAAGACGTGCAGGTTAGGTGGATTGGCCAAGCTAAATTGCCCTTAATGTCCAAAAAAGGTTTGACTGGGTTACAGGGATAGGCTGGAGGTGTGGGGCTTAAGTAGGGTGCTCTTTCCAAGGACCGGCGCAGACTCGATGGGCCAAATCCCCAACAGATCCACTTTTAACTTTATTTATACTCGTTCTAACCTTTTAAAAATTAATTCTAAAGCTAACATTATTACTAACCTCTGTCTTTTATCCTGTCTTGCAGGCCTGAAGATCCTCCGAGTCCCTTGGAGACCTTGTGACCCGACCCGACCTGACCTCCGTGACCTGGAAGAAGATCGGGCCCAAACCGGAAGTGAAGCCCCGACCTCGATTTGGAGCCGACCCGGGCTTCGGAGCTCCAAACCCGGCCTAACAACCGACGCAAGCCCCCGGATCGCCCGGCCTTGTCCCCGGAGCTCCCGACCCGACCCCCGACGGCAAGACACGGCTCAACGCGACCCCGAGAGACCCGCCCAGCGACCCAACCCGGAGACGCCCGCCCAGCAACCCGACCTACCTGGTGATGGAAGAAAGAAAAATCCACATGGAGGCCCCACCGTGCCGACTTCAAGATCCGACCCCAGGAGCGCCCAGGAAGGGAACAGACCATGGGACCTAGCCCAATCTGCCCCAGGAAGCCCCTGCCCACGACCCAGACCCCAAAAACAATGGAGACCGCGTGCGAGGACCCGAACACGCTGCAAGGTATTCCCGTGCCCGCAGAACGCCGGGACCCATCCGGATCGCAGACTCACCCCCCCAGCAACCCCTCTACCTCAACCAGCACCCGGGGCCCTGCCAGACGCGACCCCGGAAATGTAAACAGCGCCCTGGACCTCGCTAGCGCCCTGGATCCCGCCAGCGCCCTGGACACTGCCAGACGCAACCACCTACCTTCCACAAGGGCTGACGTCTCTCATCGGATCCCAGGATCATCCAGCAGCAGCCGCCGACCGAGAAAGCGAGGGAAACGCAGCGGTCTGCAGGTTAGACTGAAGGAACGCGGTTTCAAGACCCCTCTCCCCAGCATACTCCTAGCAAACGTCCAAGCGATTGAAAACAAGCTGGATGAACTTAACGCCAGACTTACCTCTCAGAGGGAAGTAAGAGACTGCTGTGTGCTCTGTTTCACAGAGACGTGGCTCACCCCCGCCTCACCGGACTGTGCCATACAACCTGAAGGCTTCTCTATTCACCGGGCAGACCGCACGGCATCTTCAGGCAAAGCGAAGGGTGGAGGGGTTTGCCTCCTCATCAACTCCTCCTGGTGCTGGGATGTGGTGACCCTGGCGACCTACTGCTCCCCAGACCTGGAATACCTGACCGTAAAGTGCCGCCCATACTATCTTCCACGTGAGTTCACTTCAGCCATTATCACAGCGGTCTACATCCCACCCCAGGCAGAAGTGAGGAAGGCGCTGGATGAACTGTACACAGTCATAAACAACCATGAAACAGAACACCCGGAGGCCCTGTTCATTGTGGCCGGAGACTTCAACAAAGCCAACCTCAAGAGTGTACTGCCAAAATTCCACCAGAACATCTCCTGTACCACCCGGGGCGACAACACTCTTGACCACTGCTACTCAAAAATCAAGGGCGCCTACCGTTCCATCCCCCGACCGCACTTTGGGAAATCAGACCATAAGACTGTGCTCCTTCTCCCGGCTTACAAGCAGAAACTCAAGCGGGAGAATCCAGCTAAGAAGGTTGTGCAGTGCTGGTCTGAGGAGACAGAAGAGCTCTTACGTGACTGCTTGGAGACAGTGGACTGGTCCATATTTAAGAACTCAGCGACTAACTTAAATGAGTATGTCACCACCGTCACAGACTTCATCAGCAAATGTGTGGACGACTGCGTGCCAAAGAAAGCAGTACGTACGTTCCCCAACCGGAAACCATGGCTCAACCGCGAGATTGACTCCCTACTGAAGGACAGATCTGAGGCGTTCAAGGCAGACGACCCTGTCCTATACAAGAAATCCAGGTACGACCTCCGCAAAGCCATCCGAGATGCCAAGAGAGAATATCAAACTAAGCTAGAGTCACAGACAGACTCTCGGCGGTTGTGGCAAGGACTAAGCAACATAACGGGCTACAAAGCGAAGCCGAGCAGTATCTCTGGCAGCAGTGCACCCCTCCCCGATGAACTTAACGCATTCTATGCTCGGTTTGAGCAGGTAACCAACAATCCGCTATCGAGTGCCCCAGCAACCCATAATTCACCCATACCCACCATCACCGTTTCCGAAGTCAGATCGGCCTTCCTGAAAGTGAACCCACGGAAGGCGATGGGCCCGGACGGGATCCCTGGTCGTGCACTCAGAACCTGCGCGGACCAGCTGGCAGAGGTCTTCACAGACATCTTTAACCTATCCCTACTCCACTCCGAGGTCCCCACCTGCTTCAAGAAGACCACCATCATACCGGTACCAAAGAAGAACCAGGCAACGTGCCTCAATGACTACCGCCCGGTGGCCCTGACGTCAGTTGTAATGAAGTGCTTTGAGAGGCTGATCATGAAGCGCATCACCTCCATACTCCCGGAACGCCTTGACCCACTTCAATTCGCATACCGTCGCAACCGGTCCACATCAGACGCCATTTCCCTGGCCCTACACTCATCCCTAGAGCATCTCGAAAACAAGGACTCCTACATCAGACTCTTATTTATTGACTACAGCTCCGCCTTCAACACCATAATCCCAGCCAAGCTCATATCAAAGCTCCAAAACCTAGGACTTGGCTCTCCGCTCTGCAACTGGATCCTTGACTTTCTGACCAACAGACCACAGTCAGTAAGAATGAACACCAACACCTCCTCCACAATAGTCCTCAACACCGGTGCCCCGCAAGGCTGCGTACTTAGCCCCCTACTCTACTCCCTGTACACACACGACTGCATGGCAAAACTTGGTTCCAACTCCATCTACAAGTTTGCTGACGATACGACCATAGTGGGCCGGATCTCGAACAACGACGAGTCTGAATACAGGAGGGAGATAGAGAACTTAGTGGAGTGGTGCAACGACAACAATCTCTCCCTTAATGCCAGCAAAACTAAAGAGCTGGTCATCGACTTCAGGAAGCATAGTACTGTACACACCCCTGTCAGCATCAACGGAGCCGAGGTAGAGATGGTGAGCAGTTTCAAATTCCTAGGGGTGCACATCACCAAAAATCTATCCTGGTCCACTCATGTCGACGCTATCACCAAGAAAGCACAACAGCGCCTTTACTTCCTCAGGAAACTAAGGAAATTTGGCATGTCCACATTAACTCTTACCAACTTTTACAGATGCACTATAGAGAGCATCCTCTCGGGCTGCATCACAGCCTGGTATGGCAACTGCTCGGCCCAGGACCGCAAGGAACTTCAGAGAGTCGTGAATACCGCCCAGTCCATCACACAAACCTGCCTCCCATCCATTGATTCCATCGACACCTCCCGCTGCCGGGGGAAAGCAGGCAGCATAATCAAGGATCCCTCCCACCCGGCTTACTCACTTTTCCAACTTCTTCCATCGGGCAGGAGATTCAGAAGTCTGAGAACACGGACGAACAGACTCAAAAACAGCTTCTTCCCCACTGTCACCAGACTCCTAAATGACCCTCTTATGGACTGACCTCATTAACACTACACCCTGTCTGCTTCATCCGATGCCAATGCTTATGTAGTTACATTGTATATCTTGTGTTGCCCTATTATGTATTCTCATGTATTTTCTTGAATTCTGTTCAATTCCCTTTTCTTCCCATGTACTGAATGATCTGTTGAGCTGCTTGCAGAAAAATACTTTTCAATGTACCTCGGTACACGTGACAATAAACAAATCCAATCCAATCCAATCCAATCCAAATGGCCTCCTTCTGCACTGTAGATTCTCTGTTCTCTGAATAACCTCTCTGCCCATCTTCGAAATAGTGCCATTACTGGCCTCGGTTTAACATCTCACCCACAAGTTGACACGTCCGACAGTGCGGTGCTCCCTCGGTACTGCACTTGATTTTTTTTTGTGCTCAAGCCCTGGAATGGTCGAGGAGAAAAGTAATTATTGGGCAGCACGGCAGCATGGTGGTTAGCATAAATGCTTCACAGCTCCAGGGTCCCAGGTTCGATTCCCGGCTGGGTCACTGTCTGTGTGGAGTCTGCACGTCCTCCCCGTGTGTGCGTGGGTTTCCTCCGGGTGCTCCGGTTTCCTCCCACAGTCCAAAGATGTGCGGGTTAGGTGGATTGGCCATGCTAAATTGCCCGTAGTGTCCTAAAAAAGTAAGGTTAAGGTGGGGGTTGTTGGGTTACGGGTATAGGGTGGATACGTGGGTTTGAGTAGGGTGATCATTGCTCGGCACAACATCGAGGGCCGAAGGGCCTGTTCTGTGCTGTACTGTTCTATGTTCTATGTTCATTCTTTTTTATTCCCCTCAAGCCGGAGGGATTTTTCTGCTGAAAACTTCTCCACCTTTCGACCAGAGCAGTAACTACAGAGAAATTAGGCCGAGGCTTCAGCTGAGAGTTAGATACTTCGACAAACCTGACTGAATTGCAAAAAGAAAATGCCCTGAGGTCACCTTTTGAGATCAGAAAAATGGCAAGTATGATGGTGCATGCGGAGATGGAGTGACAGCAAGCTGCCTAACAAATTCCAGTCAGCTGGAATCTTCCACTGTAACCATCATGACAGCTACAGTGACATATTGATCTCATCTGCTGAAGGCTGCACCTAGTAAAATTGCCCCCAGTCCCTTGTCGCGTTTTCAGTACATCTTAAACCTGCTTTAGGTTTTAGGAACAAATGCTTGAGCCTGTCCCATCAATCAATGTGATTGTGGCAGGCCTACTCCTGAGCTCTATTTTCTCAACCCCTTACTAAACAAATATCTATACATCTGAATCTTGACACCTCCAGTTTCCACCAGCTTCCTTTAGGGGGAGAGTTCCAGATTTGTGTCATGGTTCCAGGAACATATTATTGCTGAGAAACTGGAGCGTGCACCGGCAGGTGGCAGCCCGAGGCAGGCTCGGAATCAGGCCTCATTTGCAGAGGCCAATTCGAGGTCCTGACTTAGGTCCCTCTCCTCTGTCAACCATGCCCCCAGCCCCTGATGGGAGCTGTCCCAAAATGGTCAATCAATTATGAAGCCAGCCTGTGGGTAAACCCTGGAATAAAGAACAACTTACATCTAAATAGCACCTTCCATGACCTGAGGAAAGCGCAAAGCACTTTACAGCCAACACAATACTTTTCGTAGTTTTGTCAGTGTCGTAGGGAACAATGTTTTGCACAGCAACAAAACATTGAAAGGAATAGACAGGGTAGATGCAGGTACCATCTTTATCCTGGTTGGGAGTCTCGAACCAGGGGAGAAGGCAGTTAGGACTGAGATGAGGAGAAATTTCTATACACTGAGGTTTGTGAATCTTTGGAATTCTCTACTCCAGGGGGCTGTGAAAGCTCAGTTATTGGGTGTGTCTGAAGCGGAGATTGAAAGATTTCTGATTAACAATAATGTGAAGGATTATGGGAATGGTGGGTGTAAAAGGCATTGAAATGTCCGATCAGCCATGATAGTATTGAATGGCGGAGCAGTATCGACGGGCCAAATGGCCTGCTCCAGTTCCTATGTAAAATAAAAAATAAATAATCTTTATTGTCACAAGTAGGCTTACATTAACACTGCAATTAAGTTACCGTGAAAAGCCCCTCGCGGCCACATTCCGGCGCCTTTTCGGGTACACAGCATGTCTTTCTGGACATGTGGGCGGAAACTGGAGCACCCGTTCCGAACATCCCACAGACAACTATTATATTGACCAGACAATCTGAGTCAGTGATGTTGGTGCAGGGATAAATATTGACCAGGACAAAGGAGAGAACTCCTCTTTAAAATAATGCCATGGGATCTTTCAGCTTCAACTGAGGGGTTCAATTTCATGTTTCGTTAGGAAGACAGCACTGCCAACAGTGCAGCATTCCCTCAGTACTGCACTACAAATACCAATGGATTCTATGCCTAAGTATCTGGAGTGGAACTTGAACCTATGGCCTCTGAGACAAAGATCAGAGTGCTATACACTGGGGGCCGGGGTGGAGGGGTGGGGGGGTGGTGTGACTGGGCTGAGTCTTGGAGAGCAGCAGTCCAGAAGGACCCAGGAGGAGTGGTCGCTATAAATAGAGCTGAAACGGTCTTTATTTTACCTCAGTGGCCTCTCATTGTCCCTAACGATGATTTGTTTGGTCACGACAGACCCAGAGAAACACAGGGCACATGCTTTGCCCATTTTGTGCCAAATCCTTGAACAGGGTCCTAAAAGAGGTTTTAGGCCCCTCATTTGCCTAATCCTCGTGCCCTGGGGCAGGTTTTTCATTCCCATCCACCACTTGAGTCGATGCGGCGGGAGCAGAAATTTTGTTTTTTCTTTTTTTTTAAATTTAGAATACCCAATTAATTTTTTCCAATTAAGGGACAATTTAGCATGGTCAATGCACCTAACCTGCACATCTTTGGGTTGTAGGGGCGAAATCCACGCAGACACGGGGAGAATATGCAAACTCCGCACGAACAGTGACCCAGGGCCGGGATCGAACCTGGGACCTCGGTGCCGTGAGGCAGCAGTGCTAACCACTGTGCCACCCTGCTGCCCTAGGGAGCGGAAAATTTGACAGACCATTTAAAGGTGCGTTGACGTTGGAAAAATTCTGGCCTCGGGGTGGGCACAACCGAAAAATCCCACCCTTAGGTCCTGACAAACCAACACGGTTTCTAATTCCTGGATGGAGTGTTTCTGTTTTTGGTACAATCAAATATGCTGGTGCACCCGGAACCCAAATTGGTATCTTTTTTGCAAATTGTTCTTACACCCCATATTTCCACTGAAGCACATCTGCATCTTGCTGAATGCAAAATCTGTCATCAACCAGAGAAATTTGGCAGAATTTAAAAACCCAATTATGTTTTAAATAAAATAATAATTTCATTTTGAAAATTATTTTTTGATCTAGTTGGGAGGGGTAAATTGATGGTATCATTAATAGAGCAGAAACTGCAAGGGTGAGATTTTCTGGCCCACCCACCACCGGATACATCCAATCCTGCCGCGGGTAATTGGATTTCTGGCTGGGCTGCCGAATCTCTCGTGGCGGCTTGCTGCGTGAAAATGTTTTTCCTCATGTCGTTATTGCTTTGTTTGCTGATCCCCTTAAATCTCTAGTTCTCAATCCTTCCCCATTGGGAACAGTTTCTCCCTATCCAGGGAAGTCCAGACTCCTCACGGTAGCATGGTGGTTAGCATCAATGCTTCACAGCTCCAGGGTCCCAGGTTCGATTCCCGGCTGGGTCACTGTCTGTGTGGAGTCTGCACATCCTCCCTGTGTGTGCGTGGGTTTCCTCCGGGTGCTCCGGTTTCCTCCCACAGTCCAAAGATGTGCGGGTTAGGTGGATTGGCCATGCTAAATTGCCCGTAGTGTAAGGTTAATGGGGGGATTGTTGGGTTACGGGTATACGGGTTACGTGGGTTTAAAGTAGGGTGATCATTGTTCGGCACAACATCGAGGGCCGAAGGGCCTGTTCTGTGCTGTACTGTTCTATGTTCTATGTCCTCGTGATCTTGAACAGCTCAATAAAATCTCCTCTCAACCTTCCCTTCTCCAAGGTAAATAGCTCCAGCTTCTCCAATCTATCCACATCACTGAAGATCCTGATCTCCAAAGTGAATTGGCGGAATATCATCCAGCGTCTGGTCTGTCAACCCTGGCTTTGTTGGTAGCTCTACTGCACCCTGAATCATGAAGAACCAGTTTCAAACCCAAAGCTGCCAAAGGGTGATGGTTATGCAGTGGTACTATAACTGGAACTGATAATCCGGGTAATCCTCGGGGGACATGGGTTCAAATCCCACTATTGCAACAGGTGGCATTTAAATTCAATTTTTAAAAAAATCTGCAATTAAAAGCAGATCTTCATAGTGGTGACTCTGAAACATTGGCCGGGATTCTCCCCTACCCGGATGGGCGGGGGGGGGGGGGTCCTGGCGTGATGGCGTGACATTGTGAACCACTCCGGCGTCGGGCCGCCCCAAATAGGGGCCAAGTCCTCACCTTGAGGGGCTAGGCCCGCGCTGGAGTGGTTGGCGCCATGCCAGCTGGCGTGGACGGCCTTTGGCGCCACGCCAGCTGGGGCCGAAGGGACTTCGCCGGCCGGCGTAAGTCCGCGCATGCGCCGGAGCGTCAGCGGCTGCTGATGTCATCACTGCGCAAGCGCAGGGGAGGGGGTCACTTCCTCCTCCGCCATGGTGAAGACCATGACGAAGGCGGAAGGAAAAGAGTGCCCCCACGGCACAGGCCCGTCCGCCGGTCGGTGTGCCCTGATCACGGGCCAGGCCACCGTGGGGGCACCCCCAGAGCCAGATCGCCCCGCACCCCCCCCCCCCCCCCCCCCCCAGGACCCCAGAGCCCGCCCGCGTCGCCTGCTCCCGCCGGTCAGGTAGGTGGTTTCATTCCCGCCGGCGGGAGAGGCTTGACAACGGCGGGACTTCGGCCCATCGTGGGCCAGAGAATCGCTGGGGGTGGGGGGGATGCCCGCTGACCGGCGCAGTGCAATTCCTGCCCCCGCCGAATCTCTGGTTGCGGAGAATTCGGGACATGGCGGGGGTGGGATTGACGCCGGCCCCCGGCAATTCTCCAGCCCGGCGGGGGGTCGGAGAATCCCGCTCATTGTTTTAAAAACCCATCCAGTTCACGAATGCCCATTTAGCAAAGGAAATCTGACCACTCTTGTCTGGTCTGGTCTGGCCTACATGTGACTGTAGACCCCCAGCAATGTTGTTGACCCTCTGAAATGGCCGAGCACGCCACTTAGTTCAGGGGCAATTAGGGATGAGTATCAAATGAAGACCTGGCCAGTGACACCCACATCCCAAGAAATAATGAAAGAAAGAAAAAACTCTGGTGCAATGCTTGTAGGAGTGCATGATAGAAGGCGCTGTCTATTGAACAGATATTAAATCCTGCAAGACGGATGTAGAAGATCACGCAACACTAATTTGAGGGAGAGCAGAGGGGGAGTTCTCCCTGGTATCCCAGAGAATATTCTTCAATCAACATCATTGCAAACAGATGATCTGTCTGTGCGCTTACCGCACAAAATGCTCCGCATAACATCAAGGGCCGAAGGGCCTGTTCTGTGCTGTACTGTTCTATGTTCTATGTAAATTAGATGCTCCCTTTTCTACACTACAACAGTGACAACACTTGAAAAAGTGCTTCTTTGACTGTAAGGAGCTTTGAGATGTCTGGTGATTGTGAATGGTGCGATATAAATGCAAAGTGATTCATTAATTCTCTCTGTGGTCATGGTCAGTTAGTGGGTGGGGGAGGGGGCAGGGGTTTACCTTCTAACGTGATGTTTTTAAAAGGAGTGAAAATGGTCACAGACCCCAAGTTGAACACAAATTCCTACTTGAAACTCTGCCGTCTTTTACACGGGCAATGGGGAAATCGTGCTGAAAGAATTGAATGGAAACTCCAGCAAGTTTCTGTTATTATTTTTTAAATAATGTAAACTCTTCGGCAGGTAACCCACATGGTCACAGAATGACAGAGTCTCACCGAAGGAAGCCATTCAGCTCATTGTGCCAGTGTCAGCTAGTTTAGAGAACTCTCCAATTAGTCTTGGTGTCACTACATCCCTGCTCTTCTTCAGTCGCTGTGCAGACTTTTTTCCCCTTCAAGCATTTACCCAATTCCCTTTTAAAAGTTGGTTCACAAGCTTAAACCCTTCCCGAAGCATCTATCGTGACGTGGCGCATGAAGTGAGACGTGTTTTGTGAGAAGGGTTTGAAAACAGGCTGCGATTAAAATAAAACCTTTTGAAGTGGGCTAACGTGGCAAGAGAAAATGAGCGAATGACTGACAGAGCTTCTGAGGATCCAGGGTGAGAAAGTACACTTTGTCAAATCACAACAAGTTTGAATACTGTGCAGGCAGGCCATTGTCGAAAGCTGAACGACCAACCATTGAACAGTGTAAGACGAATGATTCTTCTCATTGAAGCTGCATGGAATGAAATGAATCGACACGTTGCATTCGAACAGTGGGGTGGCAGCATTCAGCAGCAAAAAGTAGGAAGATTTAATAGAATTGATTTGGTGACACCTTCACTCGCCTCTGTCCGAGTTACTGGGGGCAATCCCTGACTGAGCTGACGCATTGGGGAATTGATGGATTCGGGTACGACACTGATTTTATTCCACGCCTTCTTTTACTATCTGGAAGTAGCCCTCACTGAGTTTCCAAAGGCCACCAATGTCTATCTGATACCATGACAAAGAATTATACTTGTGGCAGAATGACAAAATGACGCAGTGCAGAAGGAGGCCATTCGTCCCATCACGCAGTGGGCAGCACGGTAGCATAGTAGTTAGCGCAGTTTCTTCACAGCTCCCAGGTTCAATTCCCGGCTGGGTCACTGCCTGTGCCGACTCTGCACGTTCTCCCCGTGTCTGCGTGAGTTTCCTCCGGGTGCTCCAGTTTCCTCCCACAGCCCAAAGATGTGCGGGTTTTTTTCACAATTTAACATATTGACATTTCTAAAACAACTGGGTTGACGCACAAAATGCCCCCTAAAATAACAACACACAATAAACCACGAACCCCACTTCTCCCACCCTATCCCCAATTACCCGTATACTAAATTCCCTGTCCTTATTTAACATTACCGTGCCTCCTATTTTTCTCCCCCCCCCCCCCCTTTTTCCCTTTCCCCCCTTACTGCTGACGTTTAGTTTTTGTTAAAGAAATCGATGAACGGCTGCCAACTCCGGGCGAATCCCTGTATTGATTCTCTTAAAGCAAACTTGATTTTCTCCAGACTGAGAAACTCTACCATATCGCTGACCCACACTCCTGATTTTGGGGACTCGGAGTCCCTCCACCTCAGCAAGATCCGTCTCCGGCCCACCAGGGAGGAGAAGGCCAGAATATCGGCCTCCCTCCCTCCCTTTGCCCCCGGATCTTCCGACACCCCAAATATTGCCAATTCTGGACTCGGAGTTACCCTACCTCCCAGGACTTCCGACATACCATCTGCAAATCCCTGCCAGAATTCCCTCAGTTTCGGACAGGCCCAAAACATATGAGCAGGGTTGGCCGGGCTACCCCCACATCTGTCCTCCACCTCCTCGAAGAACCTACTCATCTGGGCTACCGTTATGTGGGTCCTGTGGACTACCTTGAACTGAATCAAGCTGAGTCTAGCACAGGACGAGGATGCATTTACCCTTTTCAAGGCTTTTCCCCACAGTTCAATTTCCAGCTCCCCTCCTATATCCTCTTCCCACTTCCTCTTCACCTCTCTGATAGGGGTCCCTTCCCACTCTAACAATTCCCTGTATATGTCCGAAACCTTCCTACCTCCAACCCCTGTTTTTTGACAGCACTTTATCCTGTAGTCCCCTCAGGGGGAGGCGAGGAAAGCTTGGGACCTGTCTCCGTACAAAGACCCGCACTTGAAGACACCGAAACCCCTCGGTTTCCTCCCAGCAAGTCAAACTCCTTCTCTAATGTCGCCAAGGTCGGGAAGCCCTCCTCGATGAATAGATCCCCAAACCTGTCAATCCCTGCCCTCTGCCATACCTTAATGCCCCCATCCAGCTCCCCCCAGGGACAAACCGGTGATTGTCACAGATCGGTGACCACACTGATGCCCCCTCCAGTCTCATATGCTGCCTTCATTGCCCCCATAACCTCAGGGCTGCCACCACCACAGGACTCGTGGAGTACCGAGCCGGCGAGAACGGCAGGGGCGCCGTCAGTAAAGCCCCAGACTTGTACCTTTGCAAGATGCTGCCTCCATCCGCTCCCAGACCGACATCCCCCCCGTCCCCCACACCCCCGTCCCCCACTACCTGACCATTGATATGTTGGCAGCCCAGTAATAGTTAATAAAACTCGGGAGAGCAAATCCCCCTTCCCCGGGGGCCCGTTCCAGGAGCACCCTCTTTACTCTTGGGGTTTTACCCGCCCATCGATATCGCCACATTCATACTTCTGAAAAAAGGCTTTTGGGACAAAAATCGGGAGACTCTGTAAAAAGAAAAGCAGTCTCGGAAGAACAGTCATCTTCACCGTCTGAACCCTCCCCGCCAGCATCAGTGGGAGCATGTCCCATCGACAAAAATCCCTTCTCATTTGATCCACTGCTTTGCCCAAATTTAACTTGTGAAGCTGCCCCCAATCCTTGGCCACTTGAATCCCCAGATACCTAAAACTCTTCCCAAACACTTTAAAAGATAGCTCCTTCAGCCTCCTTTCCTGCCCCCGTGCCTGAATCACGAACATCTCGCTTTTTCCTATGTTTAACTTAAAGCCTGAAAATCGCCCAAATTCTCCTAATACCTCCATGATTTTGGTCATTCCCCCCACCGGGTCCATGATATAAAGCAGCAAATCATCCACATAGAGAGAGACCCTGTGCTCCACCCCTCCTCTCATTGTACCCCTCCAGGTATTCGCTGCTCTCAGAGCCATTGCTAAGGGTTTATGGTCATCTCAAAGCGAGCGGGCATCCCTGCCTTGTCCCTTGACAAAGACTAAAATATTCTGACCGAACTCGGTTAGTTCTTACATTTGCCACCGTGGCCTAGTACAGTAGCCGGGCCCACTCCACAAATCCTTGCCCAAACCCAAACCTGCCTAAAATATCCCATAGATACTTGAAATGAAATAAAAAATGAAATGAAAATCACTTATTGTCACGAGTAGGCTTCAATGGAGTTACTGTGAAAAGCCCCTAGTCGCCACATTCCGGCGCCTGTCCGGGGAGGCTGGTACGGGAATCGAACCGTGCTGCTGGCCTGCTTGGTCTGCTTTAAAAGCCAGCGATTTAGCCTTGTGAGCTAAACCAGCCCCTAGTACTTCCACTCCACTCGGTCGAAAGTCTCCTCCGCGTCCATGGCAACTACCACCTCAGCCTCGCACCTCTCCACTGGCATCATAATTACATTAAGAAGCCGTCTAATGTTAGATGTTGGATGTCAGGTGCATGCCCTTTACAAATCCCATCTGATCTTCCCCAATTATCTCCAGGACACAATCCTCTATTTGAGTGGTCAGGATCTTTGCCAATAATTTGGCATCTACATTCAAGAGGGAGATTGGCCTGTACGATCCAAAGCACTCCGGATCCTTGTCACGCTTCAGGATGAGAGAAATTGATGCCTGTGATAACGTTAGGAAGAGTACTCCCAGCTCCTTGGACTCGTTGAAAGCCTTAACCAGGAGCGGCCCCAGTAACCCAGAGAACTTCTTATAAAATTCCACTGGGAACCCATCAGGTTCCAGGGCTTTACCCAATTGCATCACCCCCAGTCCCTCTATCACCTCCCCAAGCCCAATCGCCCCCCCCCCCCCCCCCCCCCCCCCCCCCAGGGCCTCCACCAGCTTTGCGAACTCTAGTCTCCCAGAAATTGATTCATACCCTCCTCTCCATCCGGGGGTTCCAACTCATATAGCTGGCTATAAAATTCCCGGAACACTTGATTCACTGCCCCCGGGTCCGTCACCGTCTTCCCCTCAAATCCTTTATTTTCCCTATTTCTCTCGCCACCTCTTGTTTCCTCAGCTGTTGTGCCAGCTTCCTGCTAGCTTTCTCCCATGTTCATATATTGCCCCTTTTATCTTCCTCAGCTGACACTCCGCCTTGCTTGTGGAAAGGTGCCCAAACTCCATTTGAAGTCTCTGATGCTCCTTCAGGAGCTCCTCATTTGGAGACTCCGAGTATCTCCTGTCCACCTGTAAGATTTCTCCTATCAACCTGTCCTGCTCTGACCACTCAGTTTTATCCCTGTGGGAATCCCAAGGCTTTTTACACGTACATAAAAAGCAAGAGGGTCGCCAGGGAAAGGGTGGGTCCACTGAAGGACAGGTGAGGGAATCTATGTGTGGAGCCAGAGGAAATGGGCGAGGTACTAAATGAATACTTTGCATCAGTATTCACCAAAGAGAAGGAATTGGTGGATGTTGAGTCTGGAGAAGGGTGTGTAGATAGCCTGGGTCACATTGAGATCCAAAAAGACGAAGTGTCGGGCGTCCTGAAAAATATTAAGGTGGATAAGTCCCCAGGGCCTGATGAGATTTTCCCCAGAATACTGAAGGAGGCTAGAGAGGAAATTGCTGAGGCCTTGACAGAAATCTTTGTATCCTCACTGTGTTCAGATGATGTCCCAGAGAACTAGAGAATAGCCAATGTTGTTCCTTTATTTAAGAAGGGTAGCAAGGATAATCCAGGGAGCTACAGGCCGATGAGCCTTACGTCAGTGGTTGGGAAATTACTGGAGAGAATTCTTTGAGACAGGATCTACTCCCATTTGGAAGCAAATTGACGTATTAGTGAGAGGCAGCATGGCTTTGTGAAGGGGAGGTCATGTCTCACTAACTTGATAGAGTTTTTCGCGGAGGTCACAAAGATGATTGATGCAGGTAGGGCAGTGGATGTTGTCTATATGGACTTCAGTAAGGCCTTTGACAAGGTCCCTCATGGCAGGCTGGTACAAAAGGTGAAGTCACATGGGATCAGGGGTGAGCTGGCAAGATGGATACAGAACTGGCCAGGTCATAGAAAGCAGAGAGTAGCAATGGAAGGGTGCTTTTCTGATTAGAGGGCTGTGACTAGTGGTGTTCTGCAGGGATTAGTGCTGGGACCTTTGCTGTTCGTAGTATATATAAATGATTTGGAGGAAAATGTAACTGGTCTGATTAGTAAGTTTGCAGACGACACAAAGGTTGGTGGAATTGCGGACAGCGATGAGGACTGTCAGAGGATACAATAGGATTTAGATTGTTTGGAGACTGGGTCGGAGAGATGGCAGATGGAGTTTAATCCAGACAAATGTGAGGTAATGCATGTTGGAAGGTCTAATGCAGGTAGGGAATATACAGTGAATGGTGGAACCCTCAAGAGTATTGACAGTCCTGCCCCAGACGATGTCACAGGCCACAGTTTTGCTGATTCTGAAGCGGGACAAGAACCCGGAGCTGTGTGGGTTCTACAGGCCGATATCCCTGTTGAATGTGGACACCAAACTGTTGGCCAAAATGTATCCTCTAGGATTGAGGATTGTGTACCGGACGTTATTGGGGAGGATCAGATGGGGTTCGTTAAGGGCAGGCAGTTGGTGGCCAATGTAAGAAGGCTGTTAAATGTGATCATGATGCCCCCGGAAAGTAGGGAGGTGGAGGTAGTGGTCTCAGTGGATGCGGAAAAAGCTTTTGACCGGGTTGAATGGGATTATTTATGGGAGGTTCTGGGGCGGTTCGGATTTGGGACGGGCTTTATTGACTGGGTCAGGTTGCTGTACCAGGCTCCTGTGGCAAGTGTACGGATGAACAGGATGACTTTGGACTATTTTAGCCCGCACCGGTGGTCGAGACAGGAATGCCCCCCTCCCCACTGCTGTTTGCGCTGGCTATAGAGCCGCTGGCAATTGCTCTGAGAGCTTCAAGGGGCTGGAGGGGGCTAGTCCGGGGCGGGGGGGGGGGGGGGGGGGGGGGGGGGCTGTGGAGCACAGAGTCTCGCTTTACGCAGATGACCTGCTCCTGTATGTTTCAGATCAAATCGAGGGGTTGGAAGAAATCATGGGAATTGTAGGGGTATTTGGCCGGTTCTCGGGGTATAAGCTCAATGAGGGGAAGAGCGAGAGGTTTGTGGTCCAGGCGAGGGGTCAGGAGAGGCGACCGGGGGAGCTGCCGTTTGGATTGGTAGGGGACAGTTTCAGGTACCTAGGTATTCAAGTAGCGCGGGATTGGGACCGGCTACATAAATTGAACTTGGCTCGGTTGGTGGATCAAATGAAAGATGATTTCCAGAGATGGAAGGCGCTCCCATTGTCTCTAGCTGGGAGAGTCCAAACGGTGAAAATGACAGACCTCCCGAGATTCCTGTTTGTATATCAGTGTCTCCCCATCTTCATTCCGTGGTCCTTTTTAAGTGGGTCAACAAAGTTATTGCAGGCTTTGCGTGTCTGTGTCGGGGGGATGGGGGGGGCAAGTCCCGGTGAGTGAGGAAGGTAATGCTGGAGCGGAGTCGGGGAGAGGGCGGGCTGGCGCTGCCGAATTTTAGCAATTATTACTGAGCGGCTAACATAGCCATGATTAGGAAGTGGGTGGTGGGGGAGGGGTGGATATGAGTGGGTATGGAGGTGGCTTCATGCAAGGGCACAAGCTTGGGGGCGCTGGCAACTGTGCCTCTGCCGTTCCCGCGGCACGGTACCACCAGCCCTGTGGTGGTGCCGACCTTGAGAGTCTGAGGGCAATGGAGGAGACATGTGGGGGCAGTGGGAGCATCGGTCTGGTCCCCAATCTGCAATAATCACCGGTTTGCCCCATGGAGTATGGATGGGGGGTCCCGAATTTGGCGGAGAGCGGGGATTGAGAGGATGGGGGTCTTGTTTATAGAGGGGAGCTTTCCGAGTATGAGGGCGCTGGAGGAGAAGTTTGTATTGGTGAAGGGAAATTTTTTTTAGATATTTGCATGTGCAGGACTTTCTAAGTAGACAGGTATCAACCTTCCCACACCTGCCGTTAAGGGTGATTCAGGACAGGGTGGTGTCCAGAAGGTGGGTAGGAGAAGGGAGCATCTCGGACATTTACAAGGAACTTATGAGATCAGAGGAGGTGCAGACCGAGGAGCTGAAGCACAAGTGGGAGGAGGAGATGAGAGGTGAGATTGAGGAGGGCCTTTGGGCAGACGCATTGAGTAGTCAACCTGACTGCAACATGTGCCAGGCTCAGCCTGATACAATTCAAGGTCGTTCACCAGGCCCACATGACAGCGGCCGGAAGAGCAGATTCTTTGAGGTGGAAGACAGGTGTGCAAAATGTGCGGGAGGACCATGTCCATGTTCTGGGTATGTCCAAAGCTTAGGGAATTTTGGCAGGGGTTTGCTGATGTCATGTCCAAGGTATTAAAAACAAGGGTGACATTGAGTCCAGAGGTGGCAATTTTCAGGGTGTCAAAAGATCCAGGAATTCAGGAGGAGAAAGAGACAGACATTCTGGCCTTTGCTTCCCTGGTAGCCCGGAGACGGATACTATTAGCTTTGAGGGACTCAAGGCCTCCGAAGTCGGAGACCTGGCTATCGGACATGGCTAGCTTTCTCTGTTTGGAGAAAATCAAGTTCGCCTTGAGATGGTCACTGTTGGGGTTCACCCGGAGTTGACAACAATTCATCAACTTTTCACGGAAAATTAATCGTCAGCGGGGGGGGGGGGGAACCAGAATGATACGGAGGCTTGAGAGAGGGTGTAGAAGAGATTTACCAGGATGTTGCCTGATATGGAGGGCATTAGCTACGAGAAGAGGTTGAGTAAACTCGGTTTGTTCTCACTGGAATGACGGAGGTTGAGTGGCGACCTGATAGAGGTCTACAAAAAGGTTCAAGTCCTAATATATGATGCAGTCCCTGAAAACACAAAAATCCAGCCTGACACTCTGGTGAGGGAATGCTGCACTGTTGGGAGGTGCTGGGCGGGATTCTCCAGTCGCCGACCCCAAAATCGTATTCGGCGGTCCGCCGGAGAATCAAAGTTTGCACCGAAATCGGGGGCAGCGGTGCTTTTGCGATGCCCCGCCCACTCCAAAGCGGTATACTCTAGGAGTACGCTGCACGCCGTAACGAAGGCCTCAGGGTGTTACCTGAGGCTCTCCTCCCGATGCTCCGCCATCGACAGACGGAGTTCCTGATGGCGTTCCCGACGGCATGGGTCTCTCATGGTATTACTTCTCGGGAACTCAACGTGGCGGCTGCGGATTCAGTCGAGCACCGCCACAGTCGGGGGAGGGCTGATCCGCGGGCACGAGGGACTTTGGCAGGAGCTGGGGGCACTGTTGGGGGTGTGGTCTGTGGGTCGCGAGCCGGCCAAAGGGGGGGCACTATTTGGCAGGCTGCGTCCGTGCGCGGCCGGCGCCATCTTGCACGCGCAGCCACGGACCCAGCAATTCTCCGGCTTTATCGGCAGCTGGAGCCGGGTGCTCTACGCCGCCGGCATGCTGGCCCCCAGCAAAACAGGAATCGGTGGCCGCTTTGCACTGAATGTTCGGTCACCGTTCCCATTCCGGCGTCAGGAGATAGCCTGAAAATCGGAGAATCCAAACTGCTGTCTTTTGGATGGGGAGGTAAACTAAGACCAGTCATTATCATATCATCACTTGTGGGAGCTTGCTTTGTGAAAAACACGAGGGAACAGTCCCAGGATAAGAGGTTGATCATTTAGGCTGGAGATGAGGAGAAATTTCTTCACTCAAAGGGTTGTGAATATTTGGAATTCTCTACCCCTGGAGGGTTGTGGATGCTCCATCATTGAATACATTTCAGGCTGGGGTAGACAGATTTTTTTGGTACCTCAGGTAATTAAGGGAAATGGGGAGTGGGCCGGGAAATGGAAAAGTCCTAAATCAGCCATGATCATATTGGATGGCGGAGCAGGCATGGTGGCTGAATCCATAGAATCCCTACATTGCAAAAAGAGGCCATTTGGCCCATCAAGTTTACACCAGTCCTCCAAAAGAGCACCCTACCTAGGCCCACTCAGAATCACAGAATAATACAGTGCAGAAGAGGTCCTTCGGCCCATCGAGTCTGCACCAACTCATGAAAGACACCAGACCTGTCTACCTAATCCCATTTGCCAGGACTTGGTCCATGGACCAAGTGCTCATCAGGCACTTTTTAAAGGATGTGAGGTAACCCGCCTCTACCACGCTCCCAGGTAATGCATTCCAGACGGCCTATCCCCATAACTCCAACTAAACTGCACGAGCGGGATTCTCCGTTTCTGAGACTAAGTGTTGACATTGGGGCAGGATTTGTGGACTTCCACGAAAGCAAAACTGGCGCCACACCTGGACTGACTCAGCGACCATTGAGGGGCTAGCACCAGCGCCACATGGAACACAATGGATTCCAGTGAGAAACGGTGCGGGATTTGCTGGGTCCGTGATGCAGCCGTGGCCCTAAGTTCACAATGGTCAGACAGCGGTGTGTACAGCTGCATAGCAACCTTGCAGACTGTCGCAATGGTGCTCCTGCCCGTCCACCCCGACCCACAGCCCAACTCCTGGCCACCCCCCGTCACTCCCTCCAACCCTGGAAGAAGTCCCCCGGCCAGCAAACTATGGAGTTGTTGGACACTTTCCGTACCCCCTTTTCTCTCCCTCAACAGCCACGTCACCTGTTTCACAATTTTTAAAAGCACAAGTGAACCTCGCCATCAGGAATTCACCTGGTGGAGGCGGAGAATCGCAGAGGCCCCGGAGAATTCTGGGTCAGGCCTGCGAATGATATGCCAATGTTGTTTACTCTACTTACATTCTGGAACGCATTGACGTCGCTGTCAAGGCACCGAAGAATTGCGATTTGGCGTGAAACCGATGGCTGAAAAAATTTTGGCGTCAAAACCGATTCACCGCTGAATCTTGTTTCCCGATTCCGGCGTCAGCTGACAGAAAATCCCACCCCACATCTCTTCACTACTCTTCACCACACTACCCTTCGGATTTAACTATTATTTTACTGGATGTGGGCATTGCTGGCTAGGCCTTCATGTATCGTCGGTCCATAGCTGCCCTCGAGAAGGTGGTGGTGAGCCGTCTTCTTGAATCGCTGCAGTCACTGAGGTGTAGGTACACCCACAGTGCTGTTAGGGAGGGAGTTTCAGGATTTCGGCACAGTGGCAGTGAGGAAATGATGATATATTTCCAAGTCAGGATGGTGTATGACTTGGAGGGGAGTCTCCAAGTGATGGCGTTCTATATCTTGTGTTGTTTGTGAAGAGGTTAGGATGTTGTGAAAGGTGTTGTATGTGTACACAAGTGTTTTTCTTTCATTGCACCTGGATGCACAGAGTAACTCCAGGACATACAACGCATAATATGGGCTTCAGTTTATCATCCGTGTGTGAGGCCCACATTTTAGAGCTGAACCTCTGTGTGCTATTGACTTCCTCTGGAACTCGACAGGAACTTGCTGACTGCCCATAACTAAACAGTTGGATTTTTAGTGCAGAGTGGGACTGCATAATATTTCAAAGACATGAGTGCGTGAGAAAGCAAGTTCTTAAATCCACAACTGAGTAATTAACTGCTCCATTTGCTCCATTGTCCATCTGCAATGCAAGCAGCAAAGCATCATTTTTAACTCCTTCCTACCTGGTGTGAAGGAAGAGTAGGAATTAAGCCGAAGCCGTGGGATTTCATTCTCGTTTAAAGCCGACTATTGGTCTTTTAATAAGGACATGGCATGTATACACCGAGTAAAATAAAGAACTTTGGGTGCGATTCTCCGGCTCGTTGCTCTGTCGCTCAACCATAACACGGCCGGTGAAATAGCGGGAGAGGCCAAGAACGAGGTCCATGCCGGCAGCCAAACAGTTTGCGCTGCAACCAGCCCACTCCTGTAGGCGAAATTGGGATCTCGCCATAGCGTGGTGAAAAACCAATGATCACCACATAAGCCCGATTTCCATACAATTAATGAGAGCGACACCATATCCTCCCGTCATTCAGTGGCCTCCCCAGCAAATGGTCACGCTAGCACCGATTTGTACTCCTTTTGAAAAACGTGAACCTAGTGGAATAGCTTCTGCGGGGAGCTGTGGAGGGAAGTAGCCACCTTTGCTCACAGCCAAACAGACCGGGGGCGCTGGGTTTGCCACTCTTGCGCTCGGCGGGGGGGGGGTGGGGGACGCTCTGCAGGGGTGGGCCGCCATGAGCGGGTGGGGGAAGAGGCGCTGGGGGAGGGCAACCACTCGCGGCACCACCATGCCAACCCTGGATCATGTTTACCCAATCTGGGGGCAACACCTGTCTCTGCTGTCTGCCCCACTGATCACCCATACCCCCCACCCACTGCTGAGCATCTGGCTGTGCTACTAAGGTTGTAGCCTGTAGGGAATTGGCAACCTTGAGTATAGTGTTCAATTCTGGTCGCCACACTACCAGAAGTATGTGGAGGCTTCAGAGAGGGTGCAGAAGAGATTTACCAGGATGTTGCCTGGTATGGAGGGCATTAACTATGAGGAGAGGTTGAATATCACTGGAACGAAGGAGGTTGAGGGGCGACCTCATAGAGGTCTACAAAGTTATGAAGGGGCATAGACAGAGTGGATAGCCAGAGGCTTTTTCCCAGGGTAGAGGGGTCAATTACTAGGGGGCATAGGTTTAAGGTGCGAGGGGCAAGGTTTAGAGGCGACGTACGAGGCAAGTTTTTTACACAGAGGGTAATGGGTGCCTGGAACTCTCTGCCAGAGGAGGTGATGGAAGCAGGGACGATAGTGACATTTAAGGGGCATCTTGACAAATACATGAATAGGATGGGAATAGAGGGATACAGACTCTGGAAGTGTAGAAGATTTTAGTTTCGACGGGCAGCATGGTCAGCGCAAGCTTGGAGGGCCGAAGGGCCTGTTCCTGTGCTGTACTTTTCTTTGTTCTTTGTTTCTTCTAACCCAAGTGTATTCCCATGGGTGGGCCATGTAGCATGTGGGAGCCATTGCCTAGCATCCCAGTTACACCCTTATGCCTGGACACTGTGCTTGAACACTGTGGGAGGCAACACCACACATGCAACATCCGAATACCCAGAGGCTGGGAAACAGCTCTGGGGACATGTCCACGGCCGGAGGGTAAGTGAGCGCCATGGGGAGGGGGATGACTGGAGAGATGGGCAAAGGGTCCGGGGGTCAGCCCGCAATGCGGAAGAAAGTGACAGAGGCATCATAATGGTTGTGCAAAAAGGGTTTAATGTGCTGTACAACCCCACTTCAGGTTGCGCTGCCCCCACCAACCCCCCTATCTAACCCCCCCCCCCCCTCCTCCGGTGCCCTCAGTGATCCTCAATGTGCCCGGCCCTCCGAGCTCTACCACTACATCTTGGTGTATTCCCCGGATGCACATCTGGGGTGGAGCAACCAGCTGCTTACCTCATCCCATGGCCTTCGATGCCCCTGGCGGGCGTCCTCTGGGGGCTCTGGGGCAGAAGGGCCCCGGCTCACTTGTCGGCGGCACATAGACAGCCGCGTCATCCTATCCAGTATGCTGACTTCGACATGCGGCCTAATCAGAGGGGTGGAACCTAAGGTGCTGCTAGCCACCGTCGCCACTCCATGGGACGGGTCCGGCTTTGGGGCGGGTTAGGTGGATTGGCCATGCTAAATTGCCCGTAGTGTCCTAAAAAGTAAGGTTAAGGGGGGGTTGTTGGGTTAAGGGTATAGGGTGGATACGTGGGTTTGAGTAGGGTGATCATGGCTCGGCACAACATTGAGGGCCGAAGGGCCTGTTCTGTGCTGTACTGTTCTAAGCCATCTAAGGGTTGGCACTCAGCTCCCCCTCCTCCAGCTTGGGGCCCATAGGGTCTTGGGGTCCACCGTGGGGTGGAGGGCCAGCTGGTTCGAGCCCCAGCTGTCCCTGCATCATCTGGCTCTGCCAGCCCTGGTGTGGGAGTCACCACTGTTGTATATATGACATACAAGATGTAACACGGTAAGGCTCCTGTACTACAGGTATGGGGGTAAATCCCTGCCTGCTGGCTCCACCCAGTAGGCGGAGTATAAATGTGTGTGCTCACCGAGCTGCTACCATTTCGGCAGAAGCTGCAGGAGGCAACACATCTCTACGTAATAAATCCTCAATTACACTCTACTCTCGCCTCGTCGTAATTAATAGTGCATCACCTGGTGGCTCCCATGGTCTGCACAATCGTGTCGACGCCCTCAGCGATGGTATTCCGTGACTGGGACATGCTCTGCAGCCTCAGCAATGCCCACACGCGACTGGAACAAGCTCCACAGCACCTCGGCCATGCCTATCGGAGAGCGGGACATGTCCCACAGAACCTCATCAAGGCTGGCCTTGGTACTGGGTGACAGCCCCCAGTGAGGCGGGCATTCTGCCGAGGCCCTCAGCCATGGCCAACACCGATGATTGTGGGAGAGCTTTTCCTGAGGAGACACAGAGAGGGCATCGTTAGCCATATGCGTGGTTCACAGTGGGGAGGCAGGGTTTGAAGGTGGGGCTGGGGGGGATTGATGGGGGGGGTAACAGGAAGGACTGGGGTCACCGGGGTGGTTGAAGGGGGTGGATGGTCCTTTGGGAGGGGGAGGAGTGTTGGTGTGTACTCCCTTGTGCTGCCTGTGTAGGTCATCAAACTTTTTCCGGCACTGAGGACCAGTCCTCCTGGTCACACTCCCGAGCTGACAGCTGCCGCCACCTCATCCCAAGCGGCTACCTTGTGGCTCACCCAAGGGATCCTCAGGGGAACAGGACATCCCTCCTGGCCTCCACCACATTCAGGAGCCTCCCTAGGTCAGCTTCCCCGAATCTTGGGGCCGGTCCCCTCAGCACCATTGTTGCCAGCCGGCTGGTGTTGGCTGAGCAAATGCAGCTTCAGTGCAGCTGATGTGCTGTTTAGGTGCTGCTCAAATTTGTTAGTGGGGGGATCTGGCGAGCCGTCATTTGCAGCAAGAAGCCAGTGATAGAACCTGCAGATGGGAAGGGCACCTCATTAGAGTGGACGAGGACATTGGGGCAGACCTCACCAGGAGACAGGCCGAATTTAATAGAGCAAAAGCAGCCCTTCACAGGAACAAGGTGCGCTTTGGTATGCTGTACACAGCGGAACTCCGGGTCACGTACCAAGAAAGAGAGTATTTCTTCACATTCCCCGCCGACGCAAACAAATTTCTCGAAGAACATGGGCTGGAAAACCGACAGCGAGGGTAGAAACACGGGGCCCCTGGTAAGGGGCAACAACACGCTGACGGGGAGGGGGGGGGGGGGTGAGGCAATACCACCCCCAACATGGCAAGCGCACCTTGAACAAAAATCAAACCGCTACCCAACAAACCGACATAGGTGGGAAACCAGGCCCCAGCACAAGGGTATGAGAGTAGCGGAGAAGGGTGAGCAAACAGGGGGAGCACGGGGTAGGGCGGGGGAAGAGTGGCCGAAAAAACGCAGAGGCTGGGCAGGGGAGAAGCGAGACAGCAACTCCCTATGGGGGGGGGGGGGGGGGGGGGGGGGCACACTAGCAACAAAGCTAGCACCGGGGACATGCAAAAAAGCAGGGCCGCAGTGCACCCCCAACAGATGGGACGGCGCCAGGCAGAGGGCGGGTGGGACCACTCAACAGAGCCAGGAGGGCAAATGGGGACAGGAGCAGGGGAAAGAGGGACAAAGGAGGGATATACAGGAGAGGGGGAGGAAAGGGAGGGACTGGGGGGTGCACGGGGGGGGGGGGGGGGGGGTAGGGGGGGGGAACACAGGGACGGAGGGACAAACAAGGCTAGAAAAGGAACAGCAATAGGGCTATAGAGTGCCGTAACCAAAGGCTCGGAACAAGGAATCACTGCAAGCATCCGCCCAGTACGGCCTCTGGGTGAAGGGAAACCCCAAAGTGGAGGGGGCTACCCGCGTGACGGCCACATAGCGGGTGACCATGGCGGGGGCCCCCTGGACGGAGGGAAGTCCCAGATAAGAATAGCCAGGTAGCCAGGAACCAGGGGAAAGCAGCCAAAACATGAGAGGGGGAGATAGGACGGGAGGCGGGGGGACGACAACTCATTCTAAGAGGAAGAAAAGGCGAACCACAGAGGGGGGTGGGGGTTGGTGAGGAGGAAAGGAAAGGTGAACCGCAGAGGGGGGGAGGAGGGAAGAGACACGGAATAATAGAGGAGAACCAGGGAGGTGGGGGGGGGGGGGGCAGGGAAACGTTAACCAACCTGACATCCACAGGAACAGAGGAAAAGGAGAACACAGGCGGAGGACGGGAGGGCCGGATGAAGCGGCAGCGTGCACGAGAAGACAACGGCGGCAAAATCCGACTGGGAGAAGCGAGGGGCAACACCGGCACCAGACCCACTCGAGGATTGCCCTCCGGAAGTGCCTCTCCGGCACGAACGGATGCCTACTGACATATATACAGATATATCATATCCTGTGTACATAATGGCAAAATATACTCTGCAATAGTCCAATAAAAAACATTTTTTAATAAAAGAAGCCAGTGATGCATCGTTAAGTGAACCAATTAATGTTGAATTGCATTGCCGGCCCTGCTGGGCTGAGCGCCGTGAAATCACGGCAATTCCCGTTCACTACCACACTTCGAAACGTTTCCGGAGAAATGCGCCTAGTGATTTATTTACAATAATGTTATATACACTTCCCGGTAAATCCCTACCGGATCTTCATCTAGTCAGTGCTTTACTGACCAACCTTTTATACAAAGGTAAATGGAGTTCTCTCACCCTTCAGTTCGTACTCCGCAAGAACCATGGGGAAGATAATCGTTTCCCTCCCCCCATAAGTCTAGGGCATTCCTCCCCCATGAAGCCTGAAGACCCCCTCAACGACCGATGGGAAGGAGAAGGAAAAGCATGCGGAGGACGTTGGACACTCTTCGGTTCCGGTAAATCGTTGTGTAATTGATGTGCCGGATAGATCGGTGTGTACCTCGCAGGGGAACATCGTCTGCGGCAGGAACGCCGTGTTGGACAATCGGCAGGAGGCGCTGAACTGTTGAATCGCCATCCGAGACCTCAAGGGCGGGATTCTTCGTTGGCTGAAGCCGAAATCGCAAAATGCCATTGGGTGAAGAATCAGTTTCAATGCCAAAATCGCGGCGGGAGCCCATTTGACGCCAAATCGCAATTTTCTGTCATCTCGACAGCGGCGTGAATGCATTCCTGAACGCACGTACAGTAAACGGCGTTTGCATGTCATTAGCAGGCTCGACCCGGTATTCTGCAGAGCCACCACGATGTTCTGCCACCCAGTGAGCTGATCTCCCGGCGCCGTGGTTCACTTGTGCCTTTACAAAAATCATGAAACTGGTGGCGTGGCTGCTGAGGGGGTACGGAAAGTGTCCAACATCACCATGGCTTTCTAACAGTTGTGCCTCTGGCCAGGGGGAGTTGGTGGGGGGGGTTAGTCAGTAGGTGGGCTGTGGGGTTGGAGTGGACAGGCATAGTCAGTAGGTGGGCTGTGGGGTTGGAGTGGACAGGCATGGAGCACCATTGCCATAGCTGACAGTGCAGCCATGCAGCTGCGCATGCTGCTGATGTCCACTGTGAAATTAGGGCCATGGGTAATGGGGGTGTCCCCCCAGGCCACACCCCAAGGTGCCCGCTGGCCTCAGCCGACCCATCAGCTGCAGGGGTGTGCAACCAGTGCCATCTTGTTGGCTGGGATGATTGTGTGTGTGGGGAGTGTAATGTGTATGTGCTGCTGCAGTTTGTCAGCCTCCCGAGTGTCAATCATGGACCCGGCAAATCCCGCGCCGTTACTCATTGGAATCGATTGTGTTCCACGTGGAGCCGGTGCTAGCCCTTCCACAGTCGCTGAATCGATCCAGGTTCGCCGCCAGTTTTGCTGTTACGAAAATCCACGAATCCTGTGAATCCTGTCAACAATATTCCCAATTTTCCTTTGCCGTCCCATGCCTCGAGAAGGATGACCAGCTACAACTAGCTGCAGGGGAAACAGGCAGGTGGAGCGGGAGAATGGGACGGTCTGGAGGGCCGTCCAGCTGGCCCTACGGTCCAGAAATCTCCCGGCCTCCCGCTGGCAGGAGGTCCTCCCCGACGCACTTCACTCCATTCGGTCGCTCCTGTCCACCGCGACTAATGAAACCCCCCATGAACGTATCTTTGCCTTCGCTAGGAAGTCCACCTCTGGGGTTTTGCTCCCAACATGGCTGGCAGCTCCAGGACCCGTTCTGCTCCGTAGACACGTTCGACTCCACAAGGCGGACCCTTTGGTTGAGAGGGTACAGCTACTCCACACCAACCCGCAGTACGCTTATTTAGGGTGGCTCGACGGCCGCCAAGACACAGTCTCCCTCAGAGACCTGGCACCAGCTGGTTCCACACACACCTCCCTCCCTTCCCCCGGCGCCACCCTCCCGTCCCCCGGCGCACCCCACCACAGCCTCCGCTCCGGGACAATCCGTCCTCCCCTTGCTCCCACCCGGGGATGAAGAGGATTTCGACACGCCCCCGGAGTCACCGAAGACTAAGCCGCCGCCTGAGTCGCCACCAGCACTGCGGCGCTCTCGACGACAGATCAAGGCACCGGACCGCCTGAATTTGTAATATTATCTGTAATTTTAAACACAACTTTCTGTGTATAGTTCTCCACCACCTCTTCTGGACTCATTTTTTAACAGGGGGTGAAGGTGGTAGTCACCACTGATGTATATTGTATATATATATATGTGTTTTACGGTAAGGCTCCTGTACTCCTGTGCTGGCTCCACCTAGTAGGTAGAGTATCAATATGTGTGCTCCCCGTACAGCAGCCATTTCGTCAGCTGCTGTAGGAGGCCACACATCTCAGTGTAATAAAGCCTAGATTACATTCTACGCTCGCCTTCTCATAGATCATAGCTCATAGATCATAGAATTTACAGTGCAGAAGGAGGCCATTCGGCCCATCGAGTCAGCACCGGCTCTTGGAAAGAGCACCCTACCCAAGGTCAACACCTCCACCCTATCCCCATAACCCAGTAACCCCACCCAACACTAAGGGCAATTTTGGACACTAAGTGCAATTTATCATGGCCAATCCACCTAACCTGCACAGCTTTGGACTGTGGGGGGAAACCGGAGCACCCGGAGGAAACCCACGCACACACGGGGAGGATGTGCAGACTCCGCACAGACAGTGACCCAAGCCGGAATCGAATCTGGGACCCTGGAGCTGTGAAGCGATTGTGCTATCCACAATGCTACCGTGCTGCCCTCATAATTGATAGTGCACCAGACGCCGCGTTCTGTTCTCTCGCGGGACAAAGAAACCTGCCGTGCCTTTTGAAAGGTCAGGGAAGTTTCGCCCAAATACATTTTTTTGAGTTTGCACATTATTTATTCCACGGACCAAACGATCGCAGAGCATATCCGATAAAGCAGTTCCACAGTCACAAAACCCAGCTATCTTCTGCAGCCGTGATATGAACTCGGTGACGGACTCACCGGGGGACCATTCCGCCATATTAAATCAATACCTTTGAACGATCACTGCCGGGGTCGGGTTAATGTTTCTGTGTCACAAGTGGCATGAGTCGGTTGAATGAGTGTGTATCTGGTGCCGATGGGTATGTAAGACTCCTGGTCAATCCGAATGTGTGCTTCCCGCAGGCCATCAACAGTATGGCCGTCCGGCGCTCATTCTCTGTGATGTTGTTGACCCGGAAGTAAAGCATTGTTCCTGCAATTTTCGATTCCGGGGGAAAGAAAGCCTCCCCCCAGCACAACTGGGATTCTCTTTAAATATATAGATCATGTGACAACATCAGGGTGTGGGGGATTGGGGTTGGTGACCTGAGTGTGGGCTGTTTTTCACTACAGATCTGGTGGGACAGGCCAGGGTCAGATGAGGCCTAGACAAGTTTTTATTCATTTTATTTTCTCTTTCCTTGAGGACTGGGACAAAATGTTCTTTGGGGCCCCACATTGGAACCCTTGGCCCTGTCTTTCCCTGGGCTACTCAACCACCCCCACACACCTCCACACTACCCCCCACACCCCTCAACATCGGAATCACCTTAGTACATTCAATGACCCACCTTGACTATTGATGATCGCTCCATGTGGGATCCCCAGCAGAGGCCTCCTGCTGCCCATGTCAACTCTCTTTCCAGCCCACCAGAAAAGCAATGATTTCTGCTGGGTCCCAGCCTACAGTCAGGGTTGGAATACGGATCTGAGAGCTGGGAGTTATCGGATGATCTGAGTGGCCATCTGGGAGGGGAGACAGGAAAGTGGAGTTAAGGCCACATCTGATGAGCCGTGATTTTATTGATTGGCAGACCGGGCTGGAGGGGCCGATTCGCCTAGTCCTGCTCCTATTTCTTATGTTCACAGAAACGCAGAAATGTTACAGTGCTGGAGGCGGCCATTTGGCCCATCCTGTCTGCACCCACTCCCTAGATGAGCAACTCACCTCATGCCATTTCCCGCCTTTGCCCCATTAACTCTACACTTTCTTGCTTTTCAGATAACAGTCTAATTCCATTTTGAATGCTTCAACTAAAACTGCTTCCACCGCACTCTCAGGCAGAGCATTCCTAACTAACCCCTCGCTATGTAAAAGTATCTTTCCTCGCGTTGCCATTGCTTCTTTTGTCAATTATCTTAAATCTATGCCCTTTGGTTCTTGGTCCGTCCCGCAGAGGGGGGGGGGGGGCAGTTTCCCCCTCAATACCCTGCCCAGTATCCTCATACCCTTATCAATTCTTATGTTCTTGAAGAGTGGGAGAATGGGACTGACTGGATGCACTAGAGACAGCTAGCATGGACACGAGGGCCAAATGGCCTCCTTCTATGCCATAATGATTTTATGCCAGGTGAGCATGTCCTCATCCTGACTATTCAACCACGGCAGGCAATGAACCCGCTCCCAATTTCAATTAACCTAGAATATGTCTATGGAAGATTCTTATAAAATATATCTGAAGAGTGATGCGGACTTGAAATATAAATTCTGTTTCCCGCTTCACAGATGCTGTCAGACCTGTGGTGTTTTTCCAGCATTTTCTGTTGTTATTTCAGATTTCCAGCAGTATTTAGCTTTTTAAAAAATATGTCTACCAGTGAGATGGCATCAAAGTTGAAGCTGACAGTTACTTACTAACCCCCAGGCATGTTGACTATGTCAGGACCTGTAGCAAATGAGAATTTGCTGCAAGATCTCCATTGCAATAGACTGCGACATTGCAACACTGTCACCTTGTGACCTTGCCTGACCCTAGGCTCCAGGAACCCTCGTGAAGACCAGCAGAAAAATGAGAGCAAATAAGTGCTTTGGTATTTTGAAGGGCGTTTGGAAAAGAGGCCTTTTATGCAGGACTTGTCCTTTGGCACCTTAGTGTAAAATCTCTGTGTTCTCAGGCTCTGTATTGTGAGGTCCGTTTACTCCAAGAGATTTCTGTCAGCGAAACTTTGTTACTGGGGCAAATACTACTTAGAAGGAAAAATAAATGGTGCATTCTTTAAAATTCACCCTGCCTCAGTTCATTTCTTTGAACTTGTCCACATTTGTAATAATGACTGCAGTTAACATGAGAAGGCAGGGAAGGCATTTCTGTGTCAGAGAGTCAGCTCTATCAATAATCAGGTAACGATACACAAGTTGGATATGGAGAGTTCCACCAGCAGAAAGTGTCACAATGGCACCGCCTGGTTGCTATTAAGTTCCCAACTTGCAGAATGCAATTGTTTTATAGAAGTCTCCTTCTTGTTCCTGCATGACCTGTGACCTTTTTCGGCAGACCTGCAAAGAAATGCTTCCCCTTTTAGTGTTTGTCTGTGAAAATCTGGGAGTTCTGTCACATCAACGTCCTCGTTGGGATTGTTAGTAACTGTGGCCATATATACCAGTGCAGCACCAAGCCCATCCCCGATACATCAGCATCTCACATCGACAGTGATCCAGAGTTTCAGATGGAGTCAAGGACGTAGGCAACGTGAAAGTCAAAATAAAATGAAGAACTATAAAGGTAGTGTCAGCTGGGATAGATTTCAGTCGTTATTGTGCATGTTTTCCTAAATTGAACAGGCATATGTTACTTTGTAAAATTGCACTTAAAGCATGTATCATGCTCGACACTGCGTAGTTCACAGATGAAGATCCTGGAACTGAGAAGGGGAAAGGTTGAAAAGCCGAGACTCTTTTTCTCTAGAAAAAAGACCGAGGGGGTGACCTTAAAGAGGGGGTTTAATAGGGTTGACGTGGTGAAGATGCTTTCACCCATTGAAGAGTACAAAATTAGGGGTACTAAATATAAGACGGTCACTAATAAACCTACTAAAGAATTCAGGAAAAACTTATTTACCCACGGAATGGTTCGAATTTGGAGCTTGACGTGTATAACATGGATGTTCACCAGGGAAGCGAGATAAGTACATGAGGGGAAAAGTGATATCCTGATAGCATGAGAAGAAATAAAGTGAGAGAGTCCTTGAGTGGAGCATATACGACCAGTTGGGTCGATGGCCTGTTTCCAGGCTGTACATTCTCTGCAAGTCAAATTAAATTGCTGCAGATTCTGTTATTCTTTCTAACTCTGTGCATGTTTCATTATACATTCTAATATAGGCCAAATGAAGAGTTTTGCAGCGACGTTGATGTGGGCTTCACTGCTGCTACAATCTTCAGCCACCGATTCACAAAACAGTGAGTAGCATCAAGAACTGCCCAGTGTGGTGTAACACAGAACTTTCCTTCTGTGTCAAGCATCAACACATCGCTGGGTCCAGATAAGGGTGACGATTGAGGTGGGAAATCGCATAAATTCACATTGTTGGCTGGATTCATTCGCTCCTGGGACATTTTCCCAGAGGTGGGTTTCAGGGTGGTCTGGTGGGGGGGGAGGGGGGGGGGAAGAGTGGGTGGGGGAGCAGAGGAAAGGCTACCTGCCCACAAGCAGCGGGTAGCCGACTGATCACGTTAAAGGCCGATCAAATTATCGGAGGCTGACTGGGATAATCAATTGGTCAATTTGGGGGGAATCACAGTCAGGCGACTGTTGCGCACACAGTGCGGGGTCGTATCCCCCATCCGGCCATGTCAGCTGGATTCTGAAGGCCAGGGGGGAAATCCTGCCCCAGAGTCACCCAGTATTTATGACTGCAATCTGCTCCTGGCAATTTGGTGATGCCTTGCTAAATGATCCATTTTAGTGGATGGAGCAGCGCACGTTGCACAGGAAATTAAGAATTAAATCCGAAAAGAAATTGAACTCTCAGGTCATTTGGGAACACAGGAAGCTATTCAGCCCATCGAGCCTGTTCCATCGCATTCAATTAAGCCATGATTGATCTGTGGCTCAACTCAATCTATCTGCTTTAGCTTCATGTTGTTTACTACCCAGGTTCAATAAAACTGTTATCCCAGCCTTCAAGGCTCCTATTGCCCCAACGTATTTTTGTGGGACAGAATTCCAGATTTCTGCCAACCTTTGTGTGAAAAATTGCTTCCTGATATCCCTCTCAAACAGCCTCATCAGTCTTAATGCTCCATAGTTTGAATATTGCTGTAGAGACAAAGAGAGAGTGTGACGTTGCTTCCAACTTGCACTCACCAGGTTGGCAAGAGTGCCAACTTTCAAAGAAACACAACAATTTATACCACAGGAGAAAAGGGTGATGATTGGTTGGCAAGTCAGCTCTGATTGGCAGAGGGGGAAAGCAATGGGAACTATAGTTCCCCATCTCCCAGGGCCATTCAAAAAAGGTGAAAGGCTTGAACAATTCCTTTTGTTTGCAGTTGACGGGTCCCTGCCTATAAATGTTTGTCATTTCTAGAAATTGTAATTGTGCCACGCGTTATGAGCTCAACTGATTATCTGAAATTGATTGTTGGTGTCACACACTCAGAATTGTTCAGCAAGTGCTGCCCAGTCGTGAAATCACATCAACAGTGGGTGTTTGATTTTGGGTTTTGTGAGCATACTTTTTGCTTGCGTACTCTGTACTCTGCCTAATACAGAGGGCGGCACGGTGGCACAGTTGTTAGCACTGCTGCTTCACAGCGCCAGAGACCCGGGTTTGATTCCTACCTCAGGTGACTGTCTCTGGGGAGTATGCACAATCTTCCCATATCCGCGTGGGTTTCCTCTGGGTGCTCAGGTTTCCTCTCACACTCCAAAGATGTGCAGGTTAAGTGCATTGGCCTTGGGAAATTGTCCGTAGGTGGGGTTATGGGGATAGGTGGGGCTTTTGGGCCTAGGTCGGGTGCTCTTTCAGAGATCCGGTGCAGATTAAATGGGCTGAACAGCATCATTCTGCAATGTAGGGATTCTATTCTATCTGTAGCATGGTAGGCGCAGGCCTGGAGGAAAGGGCCTGTTCCTGTGCTGTACTTTTTTGTTCTTTGTTTTGAAGGAACATGCTGTATGGTTTGATCAGCCAATCAATCAAATAATTTTTCATATCTACCCTCTTAAATCATTTTAACATTTTGAACGCCATAATCGCACAGCCCTGAACCTTCCATCGTGACAGGAATAAATGCCAAGTTGATGTTTCCTGCCCCTCATAATTTAACTGCCTAAACCGCCCCTGGGATCAAATGAATTAAGAATTACATTGCTTGTTAGATAAAAATAACCTGTCAGTTATCTTTTCCAGTACATCTATCTAAGATGCGCAGGTTAGGTGAATTGATCATCCTAAAATTGCCCCTTAGTGTCCAAAGATGTGTAGGTTATGTGGCGTTACGGGGATAGGGAGGGTGAGTGGGCCTAGGTAGGATGCTCTTTTAGAGAGTTAGTGCAGATTCGATGGGCCGAATGGCCCTCTTCTGCACTGTATGGAGTCTATGGAATGTATAATGCCTACCTGGACATGGTCCTCACTACTCTGTACAGTTGGCCCTACAGGTCACCTTACTGAGCAATGTGTCTGCCAACCTCCAACTCCTTGCCCTCACCAGCTCCCTACTCAGCTTCGTTCTTCCAGTGTGACTGATTTCTGGTTCATTGGCATCCTCTTCACCTCCGTCTCACAAGGACATAGTTAGTAAGTCCCTGCACGTGTGAGGGGGAGGGGTGGGGGAAGCAGTCTGGCAGAAAGGACACAATGCCCTGTGGAAGCCCATGCCGTGACTCAGTGGGCAGAGGTCTCTTGTCTCTAAGTCAGATGAGATGAACGTAAAGGGGTCCGTGGCCACTGTTTCAAAGAAGAGCAGGTGAGTTCTCCCTGGCGTCCTGGCCAATATTTATCCCTCAACCAACATCGCTGACAACAGATTACTTTGTCATCAACACGCTGCTGTTTGTGGAAGCATGCTGTGCACAAATTAGTTGCCGCATTTCAACAGGGAGTGTTTTTCAAAAGGTGTTCTTTATTGGCTGTCAAACATTTTGGCCCTGAGTCCTGAAAGACTGGATAAACAATGTCTTCCATTTACATCTTCTTACAGTTTCATGTTCTTAGGCTTTGGATTTTCATGAGCCTGCCATGCCAGATTCATTGTGTGTAATCTATGGATAAGATTGCTTATTGCTGTTTGCTCCTAAAGCCACCTCATGTTCCTGTATTAGGAATGCCCAAGGATCGGGAATCTGATTTTATGTTTCTGCCATTTCTTTGCTGAAAGGTCAATGACCGTACCTCCTGTTGAATTTAATGACCAAATCCAAAATGGCTGCAGATTGTGGGTAATCCTGTAAAACCCAGTTCCATTTGTGGAAACAAAGACAAATCGGCCAATCACAGCCCACCTGGACTGTTGGTTGTTTCGCACTTGCAGACTAGCCAGATAACTGATGCAAGCAACAACTGTTTTGGTAATAACCGTTGCTTAAATATAACGACGAGGAAGATGTTGATTGTCTGTAATTTTCAACCTTCAGAAAAAAAAGTAGCCATTATCTGCACCAGTCAAACTGACCTCTGTGCTCTCCGTGTAATTAGCTCTCCGGAGAAAGTAAAGTTGTCCACCGAAACACTTATTTTCAGCTCCAAATTACGGGGTGTTGCAGGAATGTGCAATCAGAGTTGATTCACTGTTTTTCAGAGTTCTGACACACTTTCTGACCTTCATGAACTTGTCCTTGCTGTACGCAATGATGTTTCCCGGCTCTCTTGGATCACGTCTTTAGCGCGTTCCTCATGTTTATCACTCAGAAGTACAGTGGTGCTTGACCAATTCAATAAATGCTAAGCTATAAATGAAGAAAGCCATTGTAAGTTTATTTGTGTGTGGTAATGTGTCCTTCAGCCTTCTAAGCCCATCTTGCACTCTGCATAAATTTGAGTTTATCCAAAACTTATCACCCCTGTACTTGCTGACCAACCTGGGTTTGACAGTGCCTCAATTTTAACTCTTGTTTTCATCTTGATCCATGGTCTCATCTCTCATTCTCTGGAACATTCTCTAACCCTTTGAGATATCTGGGGCCTCCCAATCCTGGCCTTATGCACATCCCCGATTTTTAATTGTTCCAACATTGATGGCCCGTGCTTTCAGCTACCTGGGTTCCACAAGAGCGTTAACTCACTTCCTGACTCCCCGACCCCTGTCCACCATCTATAAGACACAAGTCAAGGGTGTGATGGAATACTCTCCACTTGCCTGGATGAGTGCAGCTCCAACAACACTCAAGAAGTTCAACGCCATCCAGGACAGGGCAGCCCATCACTACCTTTTCGAAGGCAATTAGGGATGGGCAATAGCCAGCCCAAATCCTATGAATGAATAAAATAAAATAAGACCATAAGACATAGAAGCAGAATTAGGCCACTTGTCCCATCGAGTCTACTCCGCCATTCAATCATGGCTGATATTTTCTCATCCCCATTCTCCTGCCTTCTCCCCATAACCCCTGATCCCCTTATTGATCAAGAACCTATCTATCTCTTTCTTAAAGACACTCAGTGATTTGGCCTCCACAGCCTTCTGTGGCAAAGAGTTCCACAGATTCACCACCCTCTGGCTGAAGAAATTCCTCCTCATCTCTGTTTTAAAGGAACGTGCCTTTAGTCTGAGATTGTGTCCTCTGGTTCTAGTTTTTCCTACAAGTGGAAACATCCTCTCCACGTCCACTCTTTCCAGGCCACGCAGTATCCTGTAAGTTTCAGTAAGATCCCCCCCCCCCCATCCTTCTAAACACCAAAGAGTAGAGGCCCAGAATCCTCAACCCTTCCTCATAGGACAAGTTCTTCATTCCAGGGATCGTTCTTATGAACCTCCTCTGGACTCTTCCTAAGGCCAGCACATCCTTCCTTAGATACGGGGCCCAAAACTGCTCACAATACTCCAAATGGGGTCTGTTGAGAGCCGTATACAGCCTCAGAAGTACATCCCTAGTCTTGTATTCTAGCCCTCTTGACATGAATGCTAACATTGTATTTGCCTTTTTAACTGCCGACTGAACCTGCACGTAAACCTTAAGAGAATCGTGATCAAGGACTCCCAAGTCCCTTTGTGCTTCTGATTTCCTAAGCATTTCCCCATTTAGAAAATAGTCTATGCCTAAATTCCTTCTTCCAAAGTGCATAACCTCATACTTTTCCACATTGTATTTCATTTGCCACTTCATTGCCCATTCTAGTTTGTCCAAATCCTTCTGCAGCCCCCTTGCTTCCTCAATACTACCTGTTCCCCTACAGATCTTTGTATCATCTGCAAACTTAGCAATAGTGCCTTCAGTTCCTTCTTCCAGATCATTAATGCATATTGGAAAAAGTTGTGGTCCCAGCACAGACTCTTTAGGCACACCACTAGTCACCGGCTGCCATCCTGAAAAAGACCGCTTTATCCCCACTCTCTGCCAGTCAGCCAATCCTCTATCCATGCCAGGATCTTACCCTCAACACCATGGGCTTTTAACTTATTTAACAGTCTCCTATGCGGCACCTTGTCAAAGGCCTTCTCGAAATCTAAATAAATCACGTCCACTGATTCTCCTTTGTCTAGCTTGCTTGTTACCTCCTCAAAGAACGTTAACAGATTGTCAGACACGATCTCACTTTGTCAAAGGCGTGCTGATTCAGTCCTATTTTACCATGCACTTCCAAGTACTCTGCGATCTCATCTTTAATAACAGACTCTAAAACCTTACAAATGACTGAAGTCAGGCTAACCGGTCTATAATTTCCCATCCTGTCCTATAAGTCCTGGAATTCCCTCCCAAAATCTCTCCGTCTCTTTCTCTTCTTTAAAATGCTCCTAAAACCCATTGATCATGCATTTGCTCATCTTCCCTATCACTTTGTTACGTGGCTCATCAGATTTTGTCTGATAATGCTCCTATAATGTGCCTTGGAATGCTGTGACTGTGTTAAAGGTGCTGCATAAATGCAAGGTGTTGTTATCATCCATTAAACTGCAAGAAGAAGCAAAATACTGTAGCTGCTGGAAACCTGGGTACGGGATTCTCCGACCCCCCCCCCCCCCCCCCCCCCCCCCCCCGGCCGGGTCGGAGAATCGCCGGGGGCTGGCGTGAATCTCGCCCCCACTGTCTCCCGAAGTCTCCGGCACCAGAGATTCGGCAGGAGCGGGAATCGCGCCGCGCCTGTTAGCGCCCCCCCCGGCGATTCTCCGGCCCGCGATGGACCGAAGTCCCGCCGCTGTCATGCCGGCGTGAATCAAACCACCTCCCTTACCGGCGGTACCAGGCGGCGTGGGCGGGCTCCGGTGTCCTGGGGGGGGGGGGGGGGGGGGGGGGCGCGGGGCGATCTGGCCCCGGGGGGTCGGGGCCCACCGATCGGCGGGCGGGCCTGTGCCGTGGGGGCACTCTTTTCCTTCCGTGTTCACCATAGTCTTCACCATGGCGGAGGCGGAAGTAACCCCCTCCCCAGCGCATGTGCGGGGATGATGTCAGCAGCCGCTGACACTCTGGCGCATGTGCGGACTTCCACGGGCTGGCGAAGTCCCTTCGGCCCCGGCTGGCATGTCGCCAAAGGCCATTCTCGCCGGCCGGCGGGGTGCCAACCACTCCGGCGTGGATCTAGCCCCTCAAGGTTAGGGCTTGGCCCCTAAAGGTGCGGAGAGTCCCGCACCTTTGGGGCGGCCCGACGCCGGAGTGGTTCACGCCGCTCCATCCCGCCAGGACCCCCCGCCCCGCCGGGTAGGGGAGAATCCCGGTCCTGAAGTGCAAACAGAAAAAGCGAGAAACACTCAGTGAGCCATCAGGTAACACAAGGGGAGAGAGAAACAGAGTTAATGGGGGATTGTTAACACTCCCCTCTCCCACTGCAACTGGGACAGGATAGTGGTGGAAGAAGATCTGTAACTGGACCCTTATTGAGACGTACAGGGCAAGATTCAGCGACCCCATGGCACCTGGCATCGGGTGCAACAGGTGAATCATGAGCGAGTCTCAAATCTGGGTCCGTGCCAATCGCGAGTCGCCCAAATTGCTCCACCTGGCGGAATCTCGATCTTGCCCTCCCAGTGCCAGAGGGTGCCGGGTTGGCACTACCAGGGGTTAGGTCCTGGGGGGTCTAATCATTTGGAGAGGGGTGAGGGGTGGGGGTGGTTCCCAGGGGAAGATTGTTACGGCCGGGGAAAATGGCGCCAGATCTGTGAGAAGCCTTTCCAGGAAATCCTCTCAGTGCAGCCTCGGCGGAGAGAATCTCCCCAAGGCCAAAAGAAATGGCAAAGTGCCGTTGGATAGCAGGATGTTTCTTGGCGCTGCAGTCACCGAGGAACAGCTCACTAAATGTGTCCGACAGCGGAATTTAGTCTGCTGAAACTCGGCCACAGGATTCTCAGGGGGCCTGACAGGGTCGATGCTGAGAGGCTGTTTCCTCTTGTGGGAGAATCTAGGATCAGACGGCATAATCTCAGAGTAAGGGGTCACCCATTTAAGACAGGAATGAGGATGAATTTCTTGTCTCAGAGGGCAGTGAATCTGTGGAATTCTTTACCGCAGAGGGCTGTAGAGGCTGGGCCATTACGTATGTTCATGGCTGAGATAGACAGATGTTTAATCAGTAAAGGAATCAAGGGTTATGGGGATAAGGCGGGAAAATAGAGTTGAGGATTGTATCAGATCAGCCATGATGTCATTGAATGGTAGATCAAACTCGATGGGCTGAATGGCCTAATTCTGCTCCTATGTCTTATGGTCTTATGCCTCAAACGCATTCACATGAGTGTAGTAGGGGGACAAAGTAACTTGCTCTTCAGCGTTGCTTAAATAAAAAATGCCTCAAAGTTTAACAGCTTTTAAGTTTGAATGGACCCCAGGGTTCAGGAAACCTAGCAGCAAAAAGGAGGCAAGAGGACTGGAGCCATGAGGTAAGTTCCTTTTCAGCACTGCTTGTGGGCTGAGAAATAGTATGAATGGATGTTTTTACTTCCAAGCCCTCTCCCAATCTACTCGCTGGAAGAAATTCCAGCTGTCTGTACATACCATTTTGTAAATTATAAAACCTGTGTTTCCTTCTCTTTCAACAGCTACGGAAAGCAGGCAGATAGAGGTGCAGATAGTGCGGACCATTCTCATGTCGGCACAGGCTCTGGAAAATGTGACCAGGCTTCAAGAAGCCAATGGCACCAACCTGCAAGTATCAGATATCACAACAGTTGCTGTTGCTACCAATGTTGCCGAGCATGTGGCTCCCGTGTTTGGCAATAAGACTGGCAATGGTCGTATTCCTGAAGCTCCAATGTTCAGCAGTCTTAATCAAATCCCTAATTTATCACACCTCAGCAATACCACGATAGCAACCTTCCTGCTCCATAACATAAGTGTCACCTTGAGGCCATTCTCTATGTTGACAATGAATGTCAGCACCGCTCAGGCCTCGATTAAATCCGAAACCAATCAGATTCAAAAGTTTGCTGTCAACAAAAGCCTAATACCAGCTCAACAGCCAATTACTGTGAACCACGATGTTCGCCTGGCCTCTAACTCTTCCCTATACTTTAGCAACCGGACGACAGGCAATAAGTCACCACAGGGAAAGATTTCAACACCCAAGTTAGCGAGGAAGAAAGCAGGCGCCTCAATCCTCAAACTATTGAGGAACGGTACCATCACCGCGCATCAGGGGCTAGTGCGAGGGAAGAATATCACTAACGTTATCGCCAAACCTCCAAAACAACACAAAGTCACCAAACCAACAAAGAAACACCAGAAATCTCAGAAGCCAAGGTCCTCCAAACTGAGCATCAAGAAGCCCGAAGCTCGTGTGAAACCGAAAAAGCGGCAGAAGGTCAAAACCAAGAAAAACACCAAAACAGGAGAAAGCAAAGTGAAGCAGACACCTTTTCCCTACTTTGAAGACAATTATTGCCCTCCTCAGTGTGCTTGCTATGGAAGGTATGGTTTATATTGTATGTTAATATGGTCAGTGATAACAAAATCCAAACTTAACTCATGAAATTGTCTCACATGATGAAAGAACCGGGGAGGGGTGGGGGAGGGGGCGGGGGCTGCAGTCCCTGTAGTGTACGTACACCCACAGTGCTGTTAGAGAGAGAGTTCACAGATTCTGACCCAGTGGCAGTGAAGAGGGATTTTGGGTTGGGAATACCAGATGGACACGGAGTATCCCAGACTACCTGGGGGAATGAGCACCCACCTTTCCTGCCTGAGGCCCAAGCATTTAACCTGCTGGGTTTTCCCCATCCCCAGCCTTGACCTATTCCCATTGGCCTCAGACTTGGGTCTGGTCAGCAGGTGACCATTAAGTTGCCATTATTTGGCCAGTTAGGGGCTGAATTGGAGCGAGGGCAGATGGGCAAACTGTCCTCAGCCTGGCATGGCCCCCATAATATTGCAGACAGGTTGGGGTGGGCATGACGGCTGTGGGAGGACACCTGGGGAGTTTTACAAGCCCCCCCCACCCCACAGCTCCATGCTCAAATCTGCTGGTGAGGTAGCGTAAAATGCGGCCCACTATTTCTCGGGATTGAGCTGCATGAATTTCAGTTTATACAGACGATGTGTTAAAATAGCATCCGATTGCATCTCTCCACTTATAATATGTAAAATTCATGAAAATAAGTTAAAATAGTAATTGCTAATTGATCTTCTGTGGTGATGCTGGTAATATGTTGGTAAACCTGGTCATCCATTTGCTTCTTCATGTTGCAGTTTTGTCCTCTGTGTCTCCTCTTCTGTTCTAACATTTTATTTCTCCTCTGCTTTCTTCCCCAGTACTCTTTCCCTCTCCTTCCCTCAACCCTACATCATTCCTCTTAGCCGTTCCTTCAGCTCCAATTCAGCCCTGTCCTGACCTTCACCGTTTCTCATTTCAAATAACCACTCAACCCATTTCCTGTCCTCCCCAGCAACCCCTTGGTCCACATCCACTTAATTTGCCCTTGATTGCCCCATCTACTGCACCCCACACTAAATCATTCCTCCCCCTTAAAGGTGGGGGGCAAGAAGCCAGTAAACTGCTCATCCTCAACCTGGTTCTCTCCTCTAATTTACTTCCTAGCTTTTAAAACAGCCTCAGGAGCTCTTCTAGCAAGGCCAAATCAGACGGAAATAAGTGGGGAGCAGGCATGAAGAGGAGATGTTACAGTTGGATACAGATAAGCTCAGAGATTGGGATAAAATTTGGCAGATGGAGACTAATGTGGATAAGTGTGTGGTTATTCATTTTGGACAAAAAAATAGAAAGGAAAATTATTATTTAAATAGAAAACAGATTCAAAATGTATCTGGGCAGACGGATCAGGGTGCCTTTGTTCATGAATCACAGAAAGTCGGTATGCAGGTACAGCGTTTAATTAAAAAGACAAATGGAATGTTAGCGTTTATTGCAAAAGGACTAGAGTTTAAAAGTAGAGAAGTGTTGTTGCAATTGTATAGGATGTTGGTGAGATCACATCTGGAGTATTAGGTCCAGTTTTTGTCTCTTTATTTGAGGAAGGATGTGGAGGCAGTTCAGAGGAGGTTCACCAGACTGATTCGGGGATGAAAGGGTTGACATATGAGGAGAGATTAAACAGTTTGGGCTTATACTCACTGGAGTTTAGATGGATAAGAGGGGATCTGCTTGAGGTCTATAAAATACTATAAGGGATTGGTAAAGTAAATGTGGACCAAATGTTACCCTTGTGGGGTAATGAGAGTTCACAGATGTAGGTTGAGAGGTGGTAGATTTAGAACTGAGATGAGGGAGAACTACTTCTCATTGAGGATGGTGAATTTGTGGAACTCGCTGCCCCATAGTGTGGTGGAGTCTGAGTATTAAATGGTTTCAAGAAGGAGATAGATATATTTCTGATACAAAATGGGTTAAAGGGATATGGGGAAAGGATAGGGAGGATGGGTTTGAGGCCAGGAAGAGATCAGCGGAGCTGGCTCGAGGGGCTGAATTGCCTCCTTCTGCTCCTAATTCCTATGTTCCTATCTTAAACATTCCACCTGTGCATCACCCAATTCCCAGGGGGTCAAAGAGCCCACTAGGCTCCCAACATGACAGGTGGGACACACACAGATTTACAACCAGAGTGTTTTACTTTAATTCATTCATGCATTGAGTACATGACTGGCAAGGGTAACACTTGTTGCCCATCCGTACTTGCCCTTCAGGGGCAGTTTAGGGTCAATGGCATCCTTGTGGATCCAGGATCACATGTAGACCAGTCTAGTTAGAGATTTCCTTTCCTAAAGAGCACCAGCAAACCAATCACCAGCTTTCAATTCCAGATTCCTTTTTTTGAAAATTCAATTATAAATTCCATTATGAATTGCATCCCCAAGATTACGTGATCCAGTGACATTACCACAACACCACTGTCTCCCTGCTAGGTCAGCAGCCATTTTGGAAAAGGTAAATGAGGGTTCTGCATGTCTAGGACTGGTTGGAAATTTTCACAAGTCTCAGCTTTTTCAGCTCAATGGTTTTCAAACTGTTTTATTGTTAAAACCGCTGACAGACTGCAAAGGACAGGGTGGAGAATCCAGCCCAAGAACTTGGAGCAGGAATAGGCCGTTCGGCCCTTCGAACCTGCTCCACCATTCGATAACATCATAGCTTATCTGAATGCCACCTGAACTCTACATTCCTGCCTACCTCCGATAACCTTTTACCCCTTTCTTAATCAAGAATCTATCTAGAGCCACCTTAAAAATATTCAAAGACTCTTCTTCCAGTGCCTTTTGAGGAAGAGAGTTCCAGAGACTCGCAATCCTCTGGGAGGAAACATTTCTCCTCATTGCTCTGCTGAATGGGCGACCCCCTTATTTTTAAACAGTGGCCCCTCGTTTTAGATTTCCCCATGAGAGGAAACGTCCTCTCCACATCCACCCTGTCAAAACCCCTCAGGATCGTAAACGACTGAGTGAAAAGGGCAGGAATATACTAAAAACAGAAAGATTTCATGGGTGGTGGAGGAGAAGAGGATCAATGATTTCAAAAGCAAATTGGATGGGCACATGAAAGATATAAACCTTCAGGGATGTGGGGATCAAACGGGGTAGTGGGACTGGCTGGACCCAATGTGGTGAAAAGCTTCCTCCTTAAGCCATAAATGCTTCAATAACTTCAACACCCGGCTTCCTCCCCTGACAAAGCATGACTGAGACATAACCAGTAAACAAGACTGCAGAACTACAGCAGCCCTGGAAATCAGACACAAATGTCAGTCTGGTTGTTTTAGCTATAAAACATCCCAGCCATGATTCAGTTTGTCCACACGGTCGTCTCTGAATTCTGTGACCTGGCACAATTCTGTTTTCTTTTCCAGTGGACTGTGTGGTCTGTTACTTTCGCCCATGCTGAGATTTGGCAGCTGCACTGGAGACAGAGAGATAGCCTCCACTAGTCTCCGCATCTCACAGGAGTCTCCCTGTCAGCTGCAGGGAAACCTCTCAACAATAGGGCTTCTGTTTCTCGAGGGAAGCCAAGGCTGTTTGATTAATGTCAGGGTGGCTGACAGCTTTGGACCTCTGACTGAAACACAAGTGCTCGTGGCCAATCATACACGTTAACCATTTCACTGCTGAGGTGGTATAAAATTGTTTTGATACTATAAACTCGGGCTGTTATGTTTCTCGTAATTTTGAGTTGCTGCACCTCAGCTGAAAGAAAGATTTGGATTTATTAAGGGTCTCTCAGGACCTTCCACGGAGAGCAACTATTTGGATGGATTCAAGGAGTGTGGTAGTTGGGATGCCAGCCAGGAGAACAGTAAAGAATTAAGTCTGGAGAAAACAAGGTCATGGGTGAGGGTTTCAGCGGCAGATGGGTTGCGGTGGGGTGGAGACTGGCAGAGGTCCATGGCCTTGGTGATGCAGAGGACATGGAATCATTCACCATAGTGTGTATACAGCTTTACACCAGAGATTTCGAGCTCAGGAATGTCAGACCCCTGTGTCAAAAACAAAAAAATAATCAAAGAGCTTCAAGTGATTAATCCATAAATCCCTCATCATCCATAAACCTCACCTCAGTTAAAGCTCTGCATCCTGCATTCTTGGCTAATCCATCACTCTGCGGCATTGCCTTTCTCAAATTGTCATCCTTTCTGTGTAAACCCTCCAAGGTCCCAGAACTCTCTTTCTCTGTAACTCACTGCAGCACCACTATCTCTCTGAACCTTCTGCTCTGAACTCTTGAGCATTGTTCCCCCCTCCTCCACCTCCTCCACCCCGTCTTCCAAAACTGTGATCACTAATAGTTTGATAAAGCTACTGAATTTTCGCACAATTAAAGACCAGCAGTATGGTTCCTTGAAATTATTATTTTTTTGCCTCAGTCCAAAATGTTTGTTTTCAGGATTGTTCAGTGCTCAGATAAAGGCCTGAATAAGGTCCCGTATGGAATTCCATTCAACACCAGGAATCTCTTCTTAATGAACAACAAGATCGACTTAATTCCATTGGATTTATTGAATGAGTACATGTTGCTGGAATTTCTGGTCCTCAACAATAACATGCTGACAGATATTGGGGTAGAGGGCACGTTGGAAGGCATGCAGAAGCTGACTCGCTTGTACATGGACCAGAACAATCTCTCCAGTGTCCCTGCCAATCTACCCCACACTCTGGAAGAACTGATGCTGAACTCAAACAACATCAGTATGATATCGTCAAATGTCTTGGCAAATTGCAAGAATCTCAAAATCATCAGCCTTAATAACAATAAGATAAAGGATGAGTCCATCGCTCCAGGAGCATTCAAGCCAGTGCACAACTTGCAAATCATTAAAATGAACCACAACCTGTTGACTGCCGTCCCTGTAAATTTGAGTACAAGTCTTCGAGAGTTACACTTAGAAGGAAATCAGGTTCGGAAAATATCAGACAAGGTGTTTACCAATTCCTCTGCGCTGATATATCTTAGTCTCCACGACAACCAACTCAACAACAAAGGCATCAGGGAAAAGGCCTTCCAGCACATGAGCAAGCTTGAATATTTGGATCTCAGCAAAAATTCCCTCACCGCCATCCCCAAATTACTCCCTCGCTCCTTGAAGAAGCTAATTCTACAAACCAACGGCATCACCTTGATTGGAAAAGATGCCTTTCCGAACATGTTGAACCTGGAGGAAATTTACTTATCGCACAACCAAGTTTCACTGGTGGCCTTTGGTGCTTTCAGGGGCTTGGCGGGGCTGCGGTGTTTGGACCTCAGTCACAATCGACTACTTTATGTCCCCCGTCAGCTACCTTCAACATTGCAATACCTCTACCTCCATAACAATCAGATTGCTGACATTCCTAGAGATTCTCTCTGTGGTCACCAGTGGGGGAAGAGTCGCCTCATACTTGTACGCCTTGAGAAGAACAACTTTGACCTGAGGCAAATGGATGCCCGTGCGTTGAGATGTCTTCGGGGTTATCAGGTGATTCACTTTGAGTGAGCTTCACAGAGGAAATGAGTCCTGTTTTCAGTCCAGAGGATAGATTTCACAATGGTCGCATGCTCAAATTCTAGCTCCCAATTTATTCAGGGTTTATTTTACACTCAGGGCAAAACAGACTGAAAATCTTTTGTGCAAACTCTACCTTCTTTCCTGTGATATATCAGAATGGAACTCTTTTTCTTTGGATACAATGAAGAGTATTAGTTTAAAAAGTAACAAGGCTGTGCTCTAATTGGCCAGGTAAAGTTGTATTGTAATAGAATTGGAACATGTAACAGGGGCTTTCTGTATCTTTAATGTGTTTCCCTTTGTATTTTGTAGATGTAGATTGACGTATATGAATAAAGAGACTCTTTTCCATGTTTGAACACATTCGACTCAGCCCCTTTCACCAACGCACCTGAGCGAACACATACAATCTGCAGAAGGCTACAGCACTAATTAGGAGCCGTCAGCTGAAAAGCAACTTTTGCACATCAGAATAAGCAGATGTTCATTAGTGCGGCACTTAATAAGTGGATCTCATTAATGCACTTTGTTTATTAACAACTGAATTTATCTATCTAACAATCAACCTACCTACCTACTCATTTAGACATTTAAAACTACTTGATTGCATCACCCCTTATACTTGAGGGAACACAATACTGATCTGCAAAACCTATTCTCATAATTTAACTCTTTCACGCTCTGGTATCATTCTGGTGAATGTGCGCCACAGCTATCCCAAGGCTAATATATCCTTCCTCAGGTACAGTGCCCAGAACTGATCACAATGGCCCAGATACAGTCTCACCAAAGCTCTTTACAGCTGTAATGTAATTTCCATCCATTTGTATTCCAGCCCCCCCTACTTCCAGTATTTTCTAGTGATTTCTGAGCATGAACCCCAAAGTTTCTCACCTTTAGTAATTTCCCACAATTTCGAAAATACTCTGATCAATGGGAAAAGAGGCATGCTGTCGGAACTTTTCATTGTGTGCTCATCAGACCAAATGCAAGAACACCAAATTTCAAAAGGAACAACAATTCATACTGCATGAGAAAAGAGCATTGATTGGTGTGCAATTGGATTCTGATTGCTCAAGGCGTTGTCATGGGGAATGCACCAAGTATCAGTTGACCCCAGTACTTTTATTCCCTTGAAAAAGATGCAATATCTGGATATATATTTTCTTATTGAAGAGGACAGAGTCCTGAAAATAAATACATGTCGCCTCTTGCGAACTGAACTACATTGCAAACCTGACAGATAGGGCGGGATTTACCGGCTGTTCACGCCGGGGGGGATATTCCGGTCCCACGATGGTGTACGGGTTTCCCAGCAACGAGGGGCACAGTCAACATGAAATCCCGTTGACAATGGCGGGACCAGTAAATCCCACTGGCGGGCCGCCTCCGACACCGAAAAACATTGACGGATTGGTTGGTAGATCCCGCCCATAATCTTAAATTAGTTACTAATATAATTCTTAAAATACTTGGGATTGGTCAGTCAGTTCTGTCCAATCATAAATCACATCTAATTATTCTGCAAACATTGTTTTCAATTAAACTAGGGGAGGGGGGGGGGGGGCGCAAATGTTCCCTCGTGCATTCTCAATGGCAATCCTCAACCAGAGTTGACTTGCTTTTTTTGAATTTAAGCAAAAGCTTGGGGGCAACTGTTCCTTGCTGCATTCTCCATGGCAATGCCTTGACAAATCAGAGTCCAGTTGCTAATCAATCAGTACCATTTTCTCATCCAGTGTGAAATGTTTTTCCCTTTGAAATTTGGTATTCTTGTGTCTGTCCTGATGAGTGGAAGGAGAAAAGTTTTGATAATATGTCACTTTTTTCAGCAATACTCGGCTCTGTGCTCGCGAATGACTACTTTGAACTATCATTCTCAGGTCCAAAATATATCACCTCACTTCCCCAAATTGAACTCCATATGCCACTCACTTAATCTATCAATCCCTTTTGCAACCTCCTGCCCATCAACACTATTACTTAACTTGCTCGCTAATTTAGCGTTGTCAGTAAGCTTAGATATATGGCTCCCGATTTCTTCACCTAAGTCACTTATAAATATGATGAAAAGCTAAGGCCCCTGTACTGATCTCTGGGGGACACCACTGGTCATGTATTGCCAATTAGAATACACTCCTCTTCTGAAAATAATTAACAATAAAAATTAACTAGCATTAATGAATCAACCCTCAATGCAAGCAACCCTCCAAACTGCCTCAAGACAACCTTTGGGCGCGATTCTCCGCAAATGCGGAGAGTCGTAAAGGCTGCCGTGAAAACGGCCGTGTTTCACGGCAGCCTCCGCACCCCCTCCCGGGACCCGATTCACCCCCCCCTGGTCGGGCTAGCATCGCGGCCCCGGGAAGAACGGCAGCGCGGGCTTAGCGAACGTTCGCTAAACCCGGCCGCCAAGACTCACGGCGGCTGACGCGCACGATGACGTCAGCCGCACATGCGCGGATGACGTCATCGCGCATATGCGTCAAACTCGCGCATGCGCGGTCCATCATGCCCCTCAGCCACCCCGCGGACTGATCCAGCGGGGCGGCGGAGGGACAAAGAGTGCGCGGGAATCGGACCCGCTGCCCGCGATCGGTGGGCACCGATCGCGGGCCCATGCCACCCTTGGCACGGCCGTGGTGCGGCCGTGCCAATCGGTGGCATGGTTGTGCAGAATGGCACTTTGCGGCCGTTTTCACGAACTGTGAGACCAGGTGTGTTTAAATTCGTGAAAACGGCCGTAAAGGCCTGGGAATTCGGCCCATCGGATAAGGGTGAATCGCTGCTCGCCATAAAAAAACGGCGAGCAGCGATTCGTGTCGTGGGGCGGCCGTGGGGGGGGGAGAATAGTGGGAGGTCGGGAAAAATGTCGGGAAGGCCCTCCCACTATTCTCCGACCCGTTGTGGGGGGCGAGAATCGCGCCCAAATTGCGACACGGATAAATGCATGGAAGAACCAACTTGCCTTGTTACTAGAGCTACATTTTGCAAAGGAAGGAACCCTGATCTGTATGATTGCAACAAAGTTAGCTGCATTACATTTTCACACTGAACATATCTAAATACTGTTGACACGAAAAGGACAATACTCTGGATTTATTGAACAATTAAACTGAACAGTTATTTGTTGGCACAAGAACGTGAATATTGTTAAAAAGAGAGACGTGTTACCTGAAAAGTGCCCAGTCTATCTCAAATTACTCTGGAAAGGCAAAGTATCTCAACAACCTGAACAACCTAAGCAAGTATTTTAATGCTGCTGCCATGTAGTGGAGTCACGAGTAGGATTTTCCACTAGGATGCTACCATCAGTCCAAAAAGACATTCTGCCTACCTATAATTGAGCAACATCGTGTACACATTTCAGTGCCGGTGCGATGCCAGCTATGTAGGCCGGACGTACCAATGATTGGCTGATCGAATCAAGCAGCATATTCCTTCAGTTATTCGTAATAGGCAAAATATAGATTACTCAAACAGCTCACGCGTGCAAAGCCCAAAACAAAGCGTCGACTGTTAGATGTTATTCTGTAATTGGGCAGTACTTGGTGAACAATCCTAAGTGTGTCAATAGCGAAACTAACACCCAATTTAAGATAATCAGTTGAGCTCATAATATGCTCTCATTTACGCTTGCTAGAAACAACTTACATTCACATGTAGAGATCCATTCTCTACAAATAAAAGGAAGATGATCAAGTCTTACATCTTCTTTTTAAGTTTGTGGAATACGAAGGGCCTATAATTCCCTATAGCTCTCTCTATGACAGTACTCGGTCAATTAGAGTTGACTTGCCAAACAATCGCACCCTTTTCTCCTTTAGTCTAAATTGTTGGTCCTGATACATGCAAGATAAAAAGCTTCAGCAACATGTCTCTCTTTCCAGCAGAATTGTTGCTATTTATGCAGCAGAGGGAACACCAAACTCAGCAGCAGCAAACGCAAAGTATTGCAAGTTAAGGAATGCAGGAACTGACGGATGAAAACAAAACCAAGGTTCATTTAACTCAACTTCTACCATCCTGGTAGATCTGTGATAAACAATAATAGAGCTGGTAGCTAAACATAGCAGCCAATCACTGTCAATTAGTCTCCAGCAAACCCAGGCATGTCACAAGGAAATCCCAGTGGTTGAGAGCTTTGGGAGCTACAGATTCAAAGGTACCTATTCCACCAAGTCCTGCCTCATTTTCCAAATGTTCTGTTGCAAATTACTCAGCTATTGTAACATAAGGTGTCATTTTCTGAAATAAATCTTTCTAATTTGCCTTTGAATGAATTAATAATAACTAGTTTCATTGTCTTGCCAGAGAATTTGTCCCATGGAGTAACTATGCACAAAATTAATGGAATAGAATTATTAAAAGCTGACCCTGAGAAGGGCCTGGGAAGAATTTGGGTTTCATCCCTGTTATAACGCAGGTAGTGTGACAAAGCAGTTCATAATGTGACCAAACTGTTGAAATGTAGGCCAGGTGTTTCCAGTCCTATTGTGGTGGGATCCACTGTGGGTGATTCAGCAGCCTGGCCAAAAGCATATTGACATTCACCGGGACTAGACAATCCCGATGGTGGGCAGGGCTGGAAAATTATGTCCGTAGTCACACCTTGCAAATTCCTCCTGACTAAAATCTGAGGGATTGTACCAAAGTTGGGAGAGCTGTCCCATAGACTGGTCAAGCAACAGCCTGACATAGTCGTACAGATAGAACTATACTTTACAGTTAATGTACCAGACATCACCATCACCATTCCTAGGGATGTCCTGTCCCACCGGCAGGACAGGCCCAGCTAAGGTGGCGGCACAGTGGTATAACAATCAGGAGGGAGATCCCCTGGGAGTCCTCAACATCGACTCTGGACCTCATGAGGTCTCATGTCACCAAGTCAAACATGGACAAGGAAACTTCCTGCTAATTAACACATACCGTTTCCTCTCAGCTGATGAATCAGTACTCCTCCATGTTGAACACCACTTGGAGGAAGCACTCAGTGTGGTCAGATTGCAGAATGTACTCTGGCCGGGGACTTCAATGTCCATTATCAATAGTGGCTCAGCAATACTGACCGAGCTGGCCGGGTCCTAAAGGACATAGCTGCTCGACTGGGACAGAATCGACAGGAGGGACCACAGCACAGTCCTTGTGGAGACAAAGTCCCATCTTCACATGTGCGGCACTACCATCGTAGTAAATGGGATAGATTTTGAACAGGCCTAACAACTCAAAACTGGGAGTCCATGAGGCGCTATAGGCCAGCAGCAGAATTGTATTCAACCACAATCTGTAACCTCATGGCCCGGCATATCCCCCACTCTATCATTACCACCAAGCCATGGGATCAACCCTGGCTCAATGAGGAGTGCTGGCAGGCATGCCAGGAGCAAAACCAGGCAAACTGAAAATGAGGTGTCAACCTGGTGAAGCTACATCACAGGATTACTTGACTGCCAAACAGCATAAGCAACAAGTAATGGACAGAGCTAAGCAATTCCACAACCATCGGATCATATCTAAGCTCTGCAGTCCTGTCACATCCAGCCGAGAGTGGTGGATAATTAAACAACTCAGTTGGAGGCAGAGGTCCACAAATATCTCTAGCCTCAATGAAATCCAGTACATCAGTGCAAAATATAAGGCTGAAGCATTTGCAACAATCTTCCGCCATAAGTGCCAATTGAATGATCCATCTCAGCATTCTCCGGAGGTCTCCAGCATCACAGATGTCAGTCCTCAGTCAATTTGATTCACTCTAAATGATAACAAAAAATGGCTGAAGGCACTGGATACTGCAAAGGCTATGGGCCTTGACAATATCCCAATATCCCAACAATAGCACTGAAGGTTTGTGCTACAGAACGTGCCCCATCCCTAGTCAATCTGTTCCAGTACAGCTATAACACTGGCATCTAAAAAGCAATGTGGAAAATTGCCCAGGTATGTCCTGAAACAAGAAACAATGCCATTGCTGGATTCCCCCACTGTCAACATCCTGTACATTGCCCAGAAATTGAACTTGAATAGCCATATAAATACTATGGCTACCAAAGCAGGTTAGAGCTCAGGAATCCTGTGGTGAGTAACTCACCTCCTGACTTTCCAAATTCTGCCCACCATCTGCAAAGCACAAATAAAGAATGTGGTGGAATACTCCCCACTTGCCTGGATGAGTGCAGCTCCAACAATACTCTAGAAGCTTGAAACCATCCAGGACAAAGTTTGATTGACATCCCATCCACAAACATTCACTCCCTCCAACATTGCTGCACAGTAGCAGCAGTCTCTATGGTCTACAAGATGCACTGCAGGAACTCACCAATGCTCCTTAGACAGCAACTTCCAAACCTATGACAACTACCATCGAGAAGAACAAACCTTTAGAAGGACAAGGGTAGAAGACCCATGGGAACACACCTCCTGCAGGTTCCCCTTCAAGTCACTCACTTGACTTGGAAATTGTTCATTGTTCCTTCACTGTTGCTGGATCAAAATCCTGGAACTCTCTCCCTAACAGCACTGTGGGTGTAGCTACACCACATGGAGAGCAGTGGTTAAAGAAGGCAGCTCAAAACCTCCTTCTGAAGGGCAATTAGGGATGGGAATGAATGATGGCCGGGCCAACAAACTCCAATTCCAATAAATGAATAAAAATAAAATCAAATTGCCTGAAGACTGGCATCTGTGATGCTAGGGACCCCCGGAGCAGGCCGAGATGGATTATCTCCTAGTCATTTCTGGCTGAAGATTGTTGCGAATGCTTCAGCCTTGTCTTTTACACTGATGTGCTGGGCTCCCTGATCATAAAGGATGGGGATATTTGTGGAGCCTCCTCTTCCAGTAAGTTCATGGAATTTAGAGTGCAGAAGGAGGCCATTCGGCCCATCGAGTCTGCACTAGCTCTTGGAAAGAGTACCCTACTTACGCCCACTCCTTTACCCTATTCCCGTAACCCAGTAATCTCAGGAAACCTTTTTGTCCACTAAGGTCAATTTATCATGGCCAATCCACCTAACCTGCACATCTTTGGAGTGTGGGAGGAAACCGGAGCACCCGGAGGAAACCCACGCAGACAGGGGGAGAACGTGCAAACTCCGTACAGACAGTGGCCCAAGCTGGGAATCGAACCTGGGACCGTGAAACAACTGTGCTAACCACTGTGCTATCATGCTGCCGATGCCTAATTATCCACCACCATTCACGACTAGATATGGCAAGACTGCAGAGTTTAGATCTGATCTGGTGGCTGTGGAACTGCTTAGATCTAGGTTTATAAGATGATCAGGGGAATAGATAGAGTAGACAGTCAGAGACTTTTTCACCGGGTGGAACAAACCATTACAAGAGGACATAAATTTAAGGTGAATGGTGGAAGATATAGGGGGGATGTCAGAGGTTGGTTCTTTACCCAGAGAGTAGTGGGGGCATGGAATGAACTGCCTGTGGAGGTAGTTGAGTCGGAAACATTAGGGACTTTCAAGCGGCTATTGGATAGGTACATGGATTACGGTAGAATGATGGGGTGTAGATTAATTTGTTCTTAATCTAGGACAAATATTCGGCACAACATTGTGGGCCGAAGGGCCTGTTCTGTGCTGTATTTTTCTATTTTCTATCTGTCTGTCTGTCACTTGCTGCTTATGATGTTTGGCATGCAAGTAGTCCTGTGTTGTAGCTTCACCAGGTTGGCACCTCATTTTTAGGTATGCCTGGTGGTTCTCCTGTCATGTCCTCCAGCTCTCTTCATTGAACTAGGGGTGATCCACTGGCTTGATGGTAATGGATATGCCGGGACATTAGGTTACAGATTGTGGTTGCGTACAGTTCTGCTGCTGTTGATAGCCCATAGCGCCTCTTGGATGTCCAGTCTTGAGTTACTAGATTTGTTCAAAATCTATCATATTTAGCATGCTGATAATGCCACACACTTTAAAAAAGAATTTGATAGATACTTGAAAAGGAAACATTTGTGAGTCTGTGGGGGAAAGCAGAGAGACAATTGGAATAGCTCTTATAGAGGGCCAGTACAGACACAATGGGATGAATGGCCTTCTTCTGTGCTGTAAGATTAAATGATTCCACAATGTCGTAAGTGGAAGCTTTAATGCAAACTATTGATTTGGAAAAAAAGGTATCTGGGTGTACTCAGACTTTACATTTGAAGAGGTCAAAATCTAAAGGCGTTTGCAAGCAGAGACGAGTAGTTGGGTTAAATTTCATCCATTACAATCTTTAATGGAGAAACTGTTCACACAAAGTGTTCAATTTGCCAGCAATTTCCTGTTAAGTTGGCTTGCGAAATGTATCATTTAAGAAACAAAGACACCCAATCAAGGCACAAGTGTTCCAACCACAATCTAGCAGCTGATCAAACAAGCGATGGACCCCTTGACCTCACTAAGGAATATTTCTGCTGTGGCTTACATTGCCACGCAAAAACGTCTTAGACGTTTCTTAGTTTCTTAGACACTCCATTGGCAGGAAAGGTGCTAATTTTGGTTCAGGAGTTTAATTTGGCGCACCCACTCAACACCCATATTAAAATAACCAGCCTTTACTAAAGATACCGATCTGGAATGAAACAAAAATTGAATTCATCTCAATTGCTATATCCCATAATGATATGGCAGAATGATCAAAACTATCACTGGTTCTTTCAATATATTGTGACTTTGTAATTCTCTGATACATTCGGAATTAGATTTATTTACTGTAGATCATGGCAAATGAGTCAACCCGCTGACGACACGGTAGCACAGTGGTTAGCAATGCTGCTTCAAAGTGCCAGGGACCTGGGTTCGAATCCCGATGGGTCACTGTCTGTGCAGAGTCTGCATGTTCTCCCTGGGTCTGCGTGGGTTTCCTCCAGGTGCTCCGGTTTCCTCCCACAAGTCCCGAAAGATGTACTTGTTAGGTGAATTGGACATTCTGAATTCTCCCTCAGGGTACCCGGACAGGTGCCTAGGGGATTTTCACAGTAACATCATTGCAGTGTTATTGTAAGCTTACTTGTGACACTAATAAAGATTATTATTATATGATGACCAAACTCTTTCAGCACCAAAAGCATGTTTAGGTCTGTCCTTGGCACCTAAGTTGAACACCACCACCCCCTTCTATTTTTCAGCTAATATATCCATATTTAGTATTAATATCCGCATCAGGAGTTGGCCTCAATTTCAGCTCAGAAATAAAGGTTTATAGTTATACTCACTAAGCAGGCAATATGGACCGTGTTGCCAGAAAATGTGCAGGAGTTTAAGACATGCCCATGCAGAGCAGATCATGCATGGCGTGGCCAATCGACAAACAGATATGGATCCTCTGACAAAAAGAGTGAAGAATGAAGCTGGTTTTAAGCTAAAAGTAGTAACATTTCCTAACTCGCTGCAGCGAGGGGAATTTGGTGTGAGTGAAAAATTGGTGCAAAAATGGAAGAAGTGATACGCCTTCAATAATGAAGAAGGAATTTGCCTTAAAGGAAGTGGCCAAGACTTGTGCCGTGAGAACAGGAGCTAGTCACTGGCCTGACCGTGAGAAGCACACATCAAAAATTCTCAGAGTGGTAGGGCAGCACGGTGGCGCAGTGGTTTGCGTTGCTGCCTACGGCGCTGAGGACCCAGGTTCAAATCCCATCCCCGGGTCACTGTCTGTGTGGAGTTTGCACACTCTCCCCATGTTTGCGTGGGTTTCACCCCCACAACCCAAAGATGTGCAGGGTAGGTGGATTGGCCACACTAAATTGCCCTTAATTGGAAAAAATAATAATAATTGGGTGCTCTAAATTTTTTTTTTTAATTCTCAGAATGGTTTCATCATCACCAGAAATGCAATGCATGCACTTAAGTGGGTCAAAGGAAACCCTGAGTCCAAAGAGTTCAGAGAAACAGCTAGTTGGTGTAGCTGCTTTATGGACTGGAACTGTCTGGTGCTGTGTTATTAGGCCAAGATCACCCGCCATTTACCAAGTGATCTCAATACCAAAGTTTCCAGTGATTCGACAGAAATATGTGTATCCATTAAGTCAAGCCGGCAACATGGATGAAACATCCATGAATTTCAAAATGCCAGCAAGTGAACTATGGAGTGGAAAGGTTGAAAACAGTTCTGGCAGAAACCACAGGATGTGAGAAGCCAAGATTAATGGAGGTACCAGACTGCGAGGCCTGAAGATGATGCCAGAGCCTAAGTGAATCCAGATAAACGCAATGAGGTCTGCACTGGATGCTGAAGATGATAAATTTGAGTGTTTTTAAACCATTACATTTGTGGTTTCAACTATCCTTGTGAAATACATTCATTAAATCAAATGTAGCACATTGATTTAATTTGAATTAAACATGTTGTGTGATGTACATGGACTTCCAAAAGTCATTTGATGCAGTGTCGTACAACAGACTTGTGGGTAAAGTTATAGCTCATGGAATAAAAGGGGGAGTTGCAACATGGATCCCAAATTGGCTGAGTGACAGGAAACAGCCAGTAATGGTTACTGGATGTTTTTTGGGATGAAGGAAGGTTTATAGTGTTATTCCCCGGGCCAGAATTGGGACCCTTGTTTTTCCTGATATATGTTAATAACCTAGACCTTGGTGTTCAGGTCACAATTTCAAAATTTGAGGATGATTTGAAACTTGGACACATTGCAGAACAAGTTGGAGGAATGGGTGGAAAAGCGGCAGATAAATGTCAATGTGGAGAAACGTGACGTGATTTGGTTTCGTCGGAAGAACATGGAGGGACAGTGTGAAATATAGGGTGCAACGCTAAAGTGAGTTCAAGAGAAGAGGGACCTGGAGTGTATATATGCAGCACGGTAGCATCGTGGCTAGCACAGTTGCTTCACAGCTCCTGGGCCCAGGTTCGATTCCTGCTTGGGTCACTGTCTGTGAGGAGTCTGCGCGTTCCCCCCTTGTGGGTTTCCTCCGGGTGCTCCGGCTTCCTCCCACAGTCCAAAGATGTGCAGGCTAGGTGGATTGGCCATTTTAAAATTGTCCTTCGTGTCCAAAAAGGTTGGGTGGGATTACTGGGTTACCAGGATAGGATGGCAGCGTGGGACTTAAGTAGGGTGTTCTTTCCAAGGGCTGATGCAGACTTGATGAGCTGAATGGCCCTCTTCTGCCCTGGAAGATCTATGATTCTATGATAACTCATTGAAGGTGGCAGGACAGATTGAGGGAGCAGTTAAAAGCATACAATATCCTAGTTGTTACTAAAAGGGTATGGAGCCCAAGAGCAAGGATGTTATGCTGAAGACCTGTGCTACAGAACTGACCACACCCCTAGCCATGCTGTTCCAGTACAGCTGCAACACTGGCATGCATCCGGCGATGTGGAAAATTGCCCAGATACATTCTGTACACAAAAAGCAGGACAAATCGAACAAGGCCAATTACTGCCCCATCAGTCCACTCTCAATCATCAGTAAAGTGATGGAAGGGGTCATCGACAGTGCTACTAAGCAGCACTTGCTTGCCAATAACCTGCTCACTGATGCTCAGTTTGGGTTCTGCGAGGGTCACTCAACTATTGACCTCACTACAACCTTGGTTCAAACATGGACAAAAGAGCTGAACACCAGAGGCGAGGTGAGAGTAACTGCCCTTAATATCAAAGCCGTATTTGAGCCAGTGTGGCATCATGGAGCCCTAGCAAATCTGGAATAAATGAGAATTGGGAAAACCCTCCACAAATTGGAGTCATACCTCACACAAAGGAAGATGGCTGTGGTTGTTGGAGGTCAGTCATCTCAGTTCCAGAACATCACTGGAGGAGTTCCTCAGAGTAGTGTCCTCGGCCCAACTATCTTCAGTTGCTTCGCAAATAACCTTCCTTGCGCAATAAGGTCAGAAGTGGGGATGTTCACTGATGAATGCACAATGTTCAGCACCATTTGCAATTCCTCAGATACTTGAGCAGCCCATGTCCAAATGCAGAAAGACCTGGACAATACCCAGTTTTCGGCTGACAAATGGCAGGTAACATTTGCACCACACAAGTGCTCGACAATTACCATTTTCAATAAGAGATAATCCAACCATTGCCCATTGACATTCAATGGCATTACCATCGCTGAATCCCCCACTATCAGCATCTTGGGGCTTGCCATTGACCAGAAACTGAACTGGAGTAACCATATAAATACTGTGGCTACAAGAGCAGTTCAGAAGCTAGGAATCCTGTGGCAAGTAACTCACCTCCTGATTCCCCAAATTCTGTCCATCATCTACAAGGCACAAGTCAGGAGTGAGCTGGAATACTCTCCACTTGCCTGGATGAGTGCAGCTCCAACAACGCTCAAGAAGCTCAACTCCATCCAGGACAAAGCAATCTGCTTGGCATCCCATCCACAAACATTCATTCTCTCCACCACTGATGCACAGAAGCAGCAGTGTGTACCAGCTACAAGATCAAGGCTCCTTATGCAGCAGCTTCAAACCCACGACCACGACCATCAAGGACAGAAGCAGTAGATACATGGGAATACCACCAGCCTGGAGGTTTTCCTCCAAGTCACTCACCATTCTGAATTGGAAAGATATCACCATTCCTTTACTGTCGCTGGGTCACAATTCTAGAACTGCCTCTATTAATAGCATTGTGGATGTACCTACATCTCAGGAACTAAAGCGGTTCAGGAAGGTAGCTCACCACCACCTTCTTAATAATAATAACTTATTGTCACAAGTAGGCTTCAATGAAGTTACTGTGACAAGCCCTTAGTCGCCACATTCCGGCGCCTGTTCAGGGAGGCCGGTGCAGGAATTGAACACGCGCTGCTGGCATTGTTCTGTATTACAAGTCAGCTGTTTAGCCCACTGTGCTAAACCAGCCCCTAAGTTTAATTAGGGATGGACAACAAATGCTGGCCTAATCAGCGATGTCCATAACTTTTGAATGAATTTTTAAAAAGTTATGTTGAACCTCCGGAGGGAGCTTCAATTGAGCCATTTAAAAGGAATGAGGTTGTTACTTGGAAAGTGGGAATTTGCAGGATTGATGGGAGAAAGCGGAAGAATGGCACGAGGTGAATTGCTCATTTGGAGAGCTGGTGGAGATCCGATGAGCCAAATGGCCTCTTTGCCTGTAACAGTTCTCTGATTCTCACATTTCAGACTGGCGACCACTGATCAGCAGTTCACATTTTGTATTCGGGGTATAGGTCCACCCCTGTTTTTGGAAGGATTTTCTGGTTTCAAACCTTGACTTATGGACTGTATGTGTAAGTTTTTCAAGCAGCAATAAAGTCTGCACCACATTCAACATGCTTCAGGTGGAGAATCCCATTTTCAAATATTAAGCTTGCAGATTTCATCAATTATCTTCATTGTTCACTTCAACTGTATTAAGTGTTGAAATGAAATGAGAATCACTTATTGTCACAAGTAGGCTTCAAATGAAGTTACTGTGAAAAGCCCCTAGTCACCACAGTCTGGCACCTGTTTGGGGGAGGCTGGTGCAGGAATTGAACCCAAGCTGCTGGCCTGCTTTGGTCTGCTTTATAAAGCCAGCTCCTTAGCCCTGAGCCAAACAGCAATATTAAAGCAGCAGCTAGACTAGCAGACTGGTGTTTGTGCTGCCTGAAGTACTTCAAATTCCTGGTGTTGCCTTTCTGAATGTTTTGGGCAAGCAGGTGTGAAAATGATCAGCAATTGGGAAGTGAGGCAAATCATGATTAACCAATTCAACTGTTAAACTTTGATTAGGTGCAACTTAGATATCCAGAAGTGGGGGCAACTTGCTTAAGATCAGAACTCACAGCAAGAAACCATCTGGAAAGGCTCTTCTCACTCCAAGGACAGTTGCGTTGTTGATGTTGAATGTGAATCAACTGAGAAAGTCTATCAGGACATTATACCGTGACGCTGGTGCGTTATAGAGTGTAATCAGTTGCTTACTCTGAACTGTTTGTGTGTCATACAGCGTCACTAATGAAAAATGAAAATGAAATGAAGATTGCTCATTGTCACAAGTAGGCTTCAAATGAAGTTACTGTGAAAAGCCCCTAGTCACCACATCCCGGCACCTGTTCAGGGAGGCTGGTACAGGAATTGAACCGTGCTGCTGGCCTACCTTGGTCTGCTTGAAAAGCCAGCAATTTAGCCCAGTGTGCTAAACCAGCCCCTAAGTTATACAGTAGGTTATATAGTAGGTTATACAGGGCTGCCGGTGGTTACAGAGTGGTGTTGATGGGCTACTGAATGGTGTTAGTGAGTTACTGAGTGGTGTCGCTAAGTTACTCTAAGGATGTTACACAGGCACCCGCACAGTGCCAGGGACCCAGGTTTGATTCTGGCCTTGGGTCACTGCCTATATGGAGATTGTCGTTCTCCCTGTGTCTGTGTGGATTTCCTCTGGATGCTCTGGTTTCCTCCCACAGTCCAAAGATGTGCAAATTAGGTGGATTGGCCACCTCAATAAAATTGCCCCTTAATGTCCAAAGATGTGTAGGTTAGGTGGGGTTACGGGGATAGGATGGGGAGTGGGCCTAGGTAGGGCGATCTTGGTAGGGTGGTTGCTGACCTGATGGGCTGAATGGTCTCCATCTGCACTGCAAGGATTCTATACAGAGTGGTGTTAATGGATTATAGAGTGGTGTTGTAGGATTACAGTGGTGTTGGTGAATTGTAGAGTGGTGTCAGTGAGTTACAGCGTGCTGTTTATGATTTTGTTTTTATTTTTTAAAGGGTGTTGTGAGCTGGGTAATCATTTTTATTGCCCATCCCTATTTGCCCTTGAGAAGGTGATTGTGAGCCACCCCCTTCAACCATGGTGATCTATGTGGTGTATGAAGACTCACAGAGCTGTGAAAGAATTATGTTGGTTACATATCCGCTGGTTTGACAAAGAGTCATCCAGACCCGAAACGTTAGCTCCGTTCTCTCTCCACAGATGCTGTCAGACTTGCTGAGATTGGCGAGTGTTTTCTGGTTTTGTACCCACTGGTGTTGTTGGGTTCAGAATGCAATTACGCATTCACAATTTGGGGCAATTTTCAAACAATACAGGACAGTGCACATGATAATAAAAGGTAGAAATTTCAGTCAAAGGCTGAAAAGCTGAGTCAGATTATTGAACATTTACCTTTGAATTAAAGAATGTTTATTTCCTCATTAGTTGGGTGGAGTTTGATTTTCTGAATTAAAAACCCAGGCCATGTCCCTGATATTAATCATTAGCATTAGCAGCCCAGAGCTCTATAATTCCCTCACCAAACCGCTCTGGCTCTCGACTTCTCACTCTCCTTCCTTTAGGCACTCTTTAAAACCTACCATTTTGACTAAATCTTTGGCCATCTGCCTGAGCATCACCTTAAGTGACAATGTGTCAAATCTCATTTTATAATACTTCTGTGAGGTGTCTTAATTGGAACATTTTAATACGCAAAATATGTTTAATACATGAAAGCAATCATTGTCCTGAATGGGTCAGTTGTTCAGTTGGATGCCTTTTAAGTGACTGTTACTTACCATAGTCTTTTCATGAAACCCAGGGTGAGCTATATATCCCTGGAATTATTCCATCCAACTGCACGTTAGCTGCAGGACATTTAGCTCACGGATTGAAAAACCACAGTCAACAGCAGTTTCTTAAAGATACTTGAAGGAAATTCATTAAAAATAGGTCATGGGAAATGAATACTGATTGTCACTTTAAAGGTGCACAAACAATTCATATTTCTAAAGCAGTTTAACATAATAAAATGCCCCAGGGTGCTTCCCAGGAACATTATAAAACAAAATTTGATTCTAGGGCCAGTGGCCAAATGCTTCTTCAAAGAACTACATTTTAAGGAGCGTCTTAAAGGAGGAAAGTGAGGTAAAGAGGGGACGAGGTTCAGGGCCTAGGCAACCCAAGACATACAGCTGCATGATTTGTGGAGTAATTAAAATCGGGGATGCTGAAGAGGGAAGAATTGGAGGAGCCCACTTATGGTCTTATGTCGCGAGGAATTAAGGGCTACGGGGAGAATGCTGGTAGGTGGAGTTGAAATGTCCATCAGCCATGATTGAATGGCGGAGTGGACTCGATGGGCCGAATGGCCTTACTTCCACTCCTATGTCTTATGGTCTTATATCTCGGAGGGCTGTGATGTTGGAAGAAATCGCAGGAAAGGGGAAGGGGGAGGTCCTGGTAGGATTTGAAAACAAGAATAAAGAATTTTAAAATCAAGGTGATGCTTGGGCCAGGATCCAAATTAGGTCAGCGAGCATGGGGTTGACTGGATTTGACTGGCACCAGACTTTGGATGACCTCAAGTTTGCAGGGAATAGAATGTGGGAGGTCAGCCAAAATTTGTTGGAATAACCAAGCCTAGAGGCAACAAAGACACGGATGAGAATTTCTTGGAATATATGTACATAGAATGTAGGAACAGGAGTAGGCCATTTGGCCCTTCAAGCCATTACACCATTTAACAAAATCATGGCTGATTTGGTTGTGGTCTAAACTCCATTTCCCCCTAACCCTGGACTGCCTTGTCTATCAAAAATGTGTCTACTCTGCCTTGAATAAGTTCAATGACCCAGCCTCCATTGCTTTTCAGGGAAAAGAATTCCACGGACTAATGAGCCTCTGAGAGATAAAATTCTCTATCTCCATTTTAAAAGACAGACCGGCTACACTTGAACCGTGTCCCCTGGCTCTGCCGTCCCTACAAGTGGAAAAATCTTCCGGCTACCCACTCTACTGAGACAAACGTGTTTCATTTGTGTAGCAAATTTTAAGACGTCCCAAAGCTTTTTACAGCTAGTTATGTATTTATTTAAATATAGTCTCTGTTGTAATGCAGGAAAGGCTGCAACCGATTTGCACTCAGCAAGGCCACGAATACAGCTACGTGATAACAAGGTGATAATCTGTTCTTTTTCAGGACGTAGGTTGAGGGACAAGCACAGGCCACCAGGGAGATCTCTGCAAATTTTCTTTAATCGAAACAGTGCCATGGACGTCCACTTGAGAGGTTCAAAGTCTCATCCACCAGGGGCTGGTTTAGCACACTGGGCTAAATCGCTGGCTTTTAAAGCAGACCAAGGCAGGCCAGCAGTATGGTTCAATTCCCGTTCCAGCCTCCCCGAACAGGTGCTGGAATGTGGCAACTAGGGGCTTTTCACAGTAACTTCATTGAAGCCTACTCATGATAATAAGCATTTTTCATTTTCAAAAAGGCTCCATCTCTGACCATGTTTGTTGACCATGCAGCAGCCTCTGACCATGCAGAAGCCTCTGACCATGCAGCACTCCCTCAGTTATGGCACCGAACTGTCAGTCTTAGCTTCATTTTTTAAATTAAAAAAAAATCTTTATTTTCACAAATAGGTTTGCATTAACACTGCAATGAAGTTACTGTGAAAATCCCCCAGTCGCCACATTCGGCGCCTGATCGGGTACACAGAGCGAGAATTCAGAATATCCAATTCACCTAACAGCACGTCTTTCGGGACTTGTGGGAGGAAACCAGAGCAGCCGGAGGAACCCCACGCAGACACAGGGAGAACATGCAGACTCTGCACGGACAGTGACCCAAGCAGGAATCGAACCGGGGGCCCTGGCGCTGTGGAGCCAGGTTTTTTATTAATATGGGGATCAGTGGTTATGGGGAGAAGACAGGAGAATGGGGATGAGAATAGATCAGCCATGATTGAATGGCGGAGCAGACTTGATGGGCCGAGTGGCCTAATTCTGCTCCTATGTTTTATAGTCTTATGAGCAACAGCGCTAGCCACTGTGCTACCGTGCCACGGTATGGGACTGGTATGGGGCTGGAACTCACAAGTTCTGTGCTGTACTGTTCAATGTTCTACGTATGTTCTATGTTCTGACTCAGAGCACTCCTAAACCGAGCCACAATTATCAGCAGGATTCTTGTTGTTTGACATCAAACAAATGACTATGCAGTCTGCAGAGACCCCCATCCATAGGCGTGTGTGACTGATCAGGGACAGTGTGAAAGGACAGCCGAGCACCAGGATTCCACAATCCTTCAGAGAGACAAAAATAAAGTTGCCAAGCTAATTCCAAACAAAAATTACACTTGAACAAATGAGCCCAGGAGTTTCAACAATCGAGGAGGCAGTTTTAAAATTGCAATTGAGACACCAAGTGTTCCTTATGCTCCAGTAGGACCGCAGCTCCTCCTCCACATTCTTTCTACCTGCGGGTACTATTTTGAAAGGCTTTTTTTGACATGACGTGAGATGAGCAGCTGCTGTGCCATCAGGATTTTTACCAAAGGCACTGCTGCTCTCGTTAGGCATCCAGGAGACGGAGGGGATGGTGTCCCATTCGCCCAGGTGCTCGTTTTAAATCTCTGGACAATGAGAGCAATGAATCACGTTCCAGTTGAGCACCAGCCACGAGATAGCTCAGTGCTGTACAGCACTGTACAGAGTATATACAGTGTGTCTGATGCAATTCACTCTGAACTCAGGGATGTGGTGCCTTGCGGGGAGTTGGGGGTCAGAGCACCCAGCTGCTGAGCATTTCGCTTGAAATTTAAAGTCAAATCTCAATGAAGGGGCCTGGAGGGAACGGGAAACAAGAATATTTTTCAACTCCCCTTGGGGAGAAAGGTGGGGGAGGTGGGGGGGGGGGGGGGGGGGGGGGGGGTGACTATTTAAAGTACATTATTCGAGCGCAGACGCCTTTAAATGTGTCAACTCTTGCAGAAAGTCTTTGGAAAGGAAATAATAAAATGTCACGGCCAACGGTAGGGAATATCTATGAAATGATTGCCAAATGCAGTATAATGAAAAATTCAAGGCGAGGCAAATTCTGGTGGCCTTGCGCCCAAACAGTCCACTTACAGATGGTTCACATCTTTCCCTCAATAACTGCAGGAAACTGATCAACCAACTGTAAGTAATTTAATCATAATGTTCAGAGTTGTCTCCCCCACCCCCTTCTCCACCCCTCCCCCCCCCCCCCCCCCCGCCTTTCTCCTGCTTTGAATTAATTAATGCAAAATGCTCTGGCTGTAAATTATTCCTTTTATTACATCCAGGTTTTTATATCATTTGGAGTTGATTTTCATTTGATAAGTTTGTGTCTGCATACAAAAAAGCAGGGGATTGGCTCGCTGGTTTGCAATTAGTTTTTGCTTCTCTCTCTGTACGTTCGACTTAACACATGAAGTGAATGCTAAACATCTCTTGCCTTTGCTTCAGGCAGAGGTGCCTGCCTGTCTGTTGAATAGAGGATTCGAGCCATGGGAGCCAGACGGACCCATACTCTGGTCTGCATCGTTTGCAAAGAGAAAATGAACAGGAGCCCAGAGCTGATACCAAATGCTGCCTGTTCTGCACATCGATGTCTACCAATACTGCACTCTGAACTCATACCAGAAACAGTCTCCGCTTAATTAACCGAGTCCACATATTGTTTATCTCTCCCCTTGGTTACAAAATAAAAGAAATATTTAGTGATGTTGCCTAATTAAAAATAAGCCTTCCAGATCAATGGAACATTTTTCTTTTTCATCTTTAATGAGTCCGAGGACGGAAATAGCTGTTTATTATGTTCAGTTTTATTGGTTACAAAGAAAGCTTGCATTTATATTGTTCATTTTCATGATCTCAGGATTTTGCGTGGGGTTTTATAGCCAGTGAAATACTTTATTGAAGCGTTTGCAATGTTGGGAAATTTTCATTTAATTTGTGCATGGCAAGATCCCACAAGCAACAATGTGATTACAACCAGCCATTTTTTTAAATGCTGCTTGAGGGTTAGATTTCTCTAAATATAAATTTAGAGTACCCAATTCTTTCTTACCAATTAAAGGGGAATTTAAGCGGCCAATCCACCTATCCTGCACATCTTTTTGGGTTGTGGGGGTGAGACCCACGCTGACACGGGAAGAATGTGGAAACTCCACATGGACAGTGATCTGGGGCTGGGATTGACCCGGGTCCTCGGCGCCATAAGGCAGCGAGGGTTAGATATTGGCCATGACATTCCCCTGCTTTTTTACATCCACCTCATAGGAGTATCCGGGGCCTGTAGAGACATTGTAGGGACAAGAGACATTGACCACTCAATTAAATTTTGCAAATTAGGCCCAAGGCCCGGAAGCAACAGTAAGGGAAATTTGTAATTACTTTAAAACGTTTAGGGAATCTGTAATTGCTTTTAAAAGTGTTTAAAGATGACTTTTAAGCATTTGCATGACATGTAAAGGGATCAATTATAATTTTTGGATAATAAAAATTGCTGATCCATACAGCCTGGTGACCCTTGACCTGAAGCTATACCGGCAGGAAGGAAGTTAAAATACTGAGGCTGGGAGACAGAGCCACAGAAGAGCAAAGAGAAGAGTTGTAACGAGGAGTCAGAAAGCTGGATTCCTATGGGGTCGGAAAGTACAATTAGAATGGCTGTCCCCGGTTTCTTACCTTCTGAGGTAATTGAATGTCTGGAATCAGCCATACTGTGAAAAGATAACGGTGGCTTTGGTAGATCCAACTATCAAGATGGATGAGGAGAGTTGAGAAGGTCCGAGAGAGAAGTGTGCCATTGTGTGGATGTTTGCACAGGTGGTGCCCTGTTTACATGGACACTGCTGCCTGCACAGTCTTATTAAGTCCTTGAAGGAAGAAGATTGGAATTTTGCCCAAGGAAGACCTGAGTTTAGAAAAATTTTGTCCTTGCAAATGTTTACTGTAGAGAGGGTGGACGCCTGGAAACTCTATGCGATAGTTATAATATGTTGCAAAATCTGAGGCGCGATATATCGGGAAAACAACAGAGTCCCATTTTAGGCACATTTAGCATGGTGTTTCTCGGAGTCTGCAGCTCCAAGAACGACCCCGCTATCAAAGAAGACTTTGTTTTTTCTCGGCCTTCATTGAGGAAAGCCCCACCGAGGCTGCAGTTACATTCATTTCCTGCACTGACGAGCTCAATTCTTCATTTTGAAATGCCACCCTGACCTGTCGATCCCCACCATACCCTCCGGACCCCCCGTAACACCCCAACTTACCGATTAGGGCATCTTCAAGCACCGCCTCACCCGACCTCATGAGGACAGAGCATCCTCGGGCCCGATCTCCGGCAAGGGCAACCTGGCAGCTGGGCACCTTGACACTGCCAATCTGGCAACCTGGCAGCTGGGCACCTTGGCACTGCCAATCTGGCAACCTGGCAGCGCCCCGTCAGCCTTCGCAGGGTGCCCATGCGGCGGCAGTGCCAAGACGCCTGGGTGGTGTCGGGCTGCCAGGATACCACCCCAACCAGAGCCTGACCACCCATGGGCTACTGATCGCTTGGGAGGACTAGCAAATGTCATCACGCCTGGTTCACGTTTGTGGAAATGAGTTCTAAATGGCGCCATGGGAAGATCTCCCTGTGCGGGTGTTTGACTCCGGGATTTGGGAGACTCCGGTATAGACACACTTAAGTGAAGCTAACGGCACACTTATGTATGCAAATTTGGAACCTGCACAGTGAGGGTGAGATTCTGATGATGACATCTCGTGAGATCTCGTTAGATCTCTTGAGGCATCCCAAGCGTCGTAAATCTCATGAGAGACCACAGCGAGATTTAACGGTCTTGTCTCGTCACTGAGTCGGGCGCGATGAGGCCTTACGATCGTATCCTGATCATTTTGTTATATTGCGCTCTCTGCTGCCCTCTCTGGTGGGGAGGCGTAAATAAAGGCTGCCAGCAGCCGAGCGCGTGTTAGTCTTATTCAGTGCAGTACAAAACAGAAAGATGCTGACCAGGCTAGGATGGATTTTTGTCACTTTTTATGTGAGAAATAAAGACTGACGAATATTGTGACATATTTTTGGAACTCCTAAAGTTGATTTTGAGAAAGTTTCGGCAATTTGAAAGATTTCTCTGCGTAAACATGGCATTCAAGTAGACAGTCGGCATGGTACATATTGAAAAATGGCACTGAACACACACTTGGGGAAATGGGGGAGTTCAGCCTTAACAAAGAGAATTGATGTACTGTGTATGAAGATTACACATTTGGTTGAAAGCAAATAAAATAGTAGATGAGGATAAAGTAAATATTTTCTCAGCACATTCCCATGCCCTTTTCACCTGGTTAATTGCTTTTGATGTGTGGTCACTGTTGTAATACAGACAACACAGCAGCCAATTTGCATACAGTAAAATCCAACAAACAGCAATTAAATAAATGAACAATTTGTGCTATTTAGAGGTACAAATGTTATGGGGGGAGGGGGGGGGGAGGGGGGAGGGGAGGGGGGAGGGGAGGGGGGAGGGGGGAGGGAAGGGGGGGGAGGAGGGGAGGGGGAGGAGGGGAGGGGGGAGGGGGAGGAGGGAAGGGGGAGGGGGAGGAGGGGAGGGGGAAGGGGAGGGTAGGGGAGGGGGGAGGGGAGGGGAGGGGGGAGGGAGTGGGGGGAGGGAGGGGGGAGGGGGGAGGGAGGGGGAGGGAGGGGAGGAGGAGGAGAGGAGGAGGGGAGGGGAGGAGGGGGGGAGGGGAGGAGGAGGGGGAGGAGGAGGGGGGAGGGGAGGAGGAGGGGGAGGGGAAGGGAGGGGGAGAGGGGAGGGGGGAGGGGAGGGGAGGGGGGAGGCTGAGGGGAGGGGGAGGAGGGGAGAGGGGGAGGGGGTGGGGAGGGGAGGGGGGAGGAGAGGGGAGGGGGGGAGGGAGGAGAGAGGGGGGAGGGGTGGGGGAGGGAGGGGAGGAGGGGGGGAGGAGGAGGGGGAGGAGAGGAGGAGGGGGAGGAGAGGAGGAGGGGGAGAAGGGGGAGGGGAGGAGGAGGGAGGGGAGGAGGAGGGGGAGGGGAGGAGGGGGGGGAGGAGGAGGGGGAAGGGAGGAGGGGGGGGAGGAGGAGGGGGAGGGGAGGAGGAGGGGAGGGGGAGGGGGAGGGGAGGGGGAGGGGAGGGGAGGAGGGGGATGAGGAGGGGGAGGGGGTAGGGGAGGGGAGGAGGGGAGGGGGCGGGGGGGTGAGGGGAGGGAGGGGTTGGGGGTGAGGGAAGGGAAGGGAGGGAGGGGGAGGGAGGGGGGGAGGGGAGGGAGGGTGGAGGGGGTGGAGGGGAGGGGAGGGAGGGGGAGGGGAGGGAGGGCGAGGGGAGGGGGGGGAGGGGAGGGGAGGGGGGATGGAGAGGGACTTGCCTGTTAATCTATGTTTCATTTATGTTCATTCTGATTTATGTTAAAGTAAAAATGACATAACATGAAACCTTTATGGTTAAATTGCTTTATCTGGGGGTCATTTGGTAAAGTTCTTTTGTTTTACGGATCCCCATGGGCAATGTAACACACACAAGGTGTAAACTGAGATGAAAAGATTGGAGGAAACATCAAGGCAACGTTTATCTTTAATAAGCATATTTGGCTGATCTTTAATAATGCTTAATAACTTACTCAAATATTACAATCAGTTCAAAGCGTGCACTCTAACCACCCCCTCCCCCCACCATGTAGCATCCCCCGCCCCCCACCCAAACCAAGAGTGTAGAAATTCTTCCCAATGGAGCAGACATTGTTCCCAATAGATCATGGATTACAATCTGTTCTGAAGTACTGTTATGAAGAAGGGTCATATTGGACTGGAAACGTTACCTCTGTTTCTCTCTCCACAGATGCTGTCCCCCGTGCTGTGTTTTTCCAGCGCTTTCTCTTTTCAGCTGTTGCTTTTAGATGTGTTGTCTTTCAGATGAGACATTAAGCAGAGGCTTCGTCTACCTTGTCAGATCCAAGGCCTTCTGAAGAGGAGCAGGGGCGTCCTGGCCAATATTTATCTCTTAAGCAACATCACTACAACATATTATCTGGTCATAATGTGGGATCTTGCTGTGTGCAAACCTGCTACCCTTTTCCCTACATTACAACAATGACAACACTTCCAAGAGTACTACATTATCTGTAAATTGTATTGGGCCATGGTGAATATAGTTTGGAGTATCTAATACTTGACTAAACTCATATGACAGAGGGCTGATGGAGGAGTTGGGTTAACAATGACCACTGTTGTAGAGTCAGAGTCATAGAGTTTTACAGCACAGAAAGAGGCCCTTCGGCCCATCGTGTTTGCACTGGCCATCAAGAACCTACCCTGATCCCAAAATCAACTCCAAGCACTGAAGTTGGTCTGATCAGTTAGCAGATATGTTCAATGAAAAAACCTTGTAGTCAAAGGAGCTGGTACGTTAAGGGTTAACCGGGGGCTGAGTACGTACTGCCCACTGGTGATATAAGAAGTTACCCGACCTAGACCTTAGGTCAGCAGTCTAGAGCCAGCAAGCAACATGTAAGGACATGTCATGGAGCCCTTTCCATTGCTGTACCCTTTGCTGTACATATGTACATAGTTCAGTAATATTACCAAAGATTTTTTGGTAATTTCTACAAGGCTGCTTCGTGGTGTCCAAGCAGAATACCATTGGTAACGATAGCCCAATACAACACACCTGGAAACTCCTTTTGAAAATGTAGAGTGTTTGGTGAATTGTTTGGTGAATCACAAAGTTTCAGTGGCTCACCTTTAAAATGTTATATTGTACATTCATTAAAATTCATATGGTGCATATGACCATTATGTTGGAGCCAAACCCTGAGTTATGTATGGACATATTGGACTTTTAAATAAGGCGTGGCTTTTAAAAAGACACACAAGCCAAAGACGACTGAGGATGCAAATTCTGAGAATGTAAAAATCAGTGACTGTCTGAGAGGTTCTTGTGTGGGCGATACTCAGAGACAGGCAATGGAATGTCACACCCTGTCTCAGACAGGCATTCCAAAGAAATAAGCCATGCAAAAGGGAACTGCCATCTCCTGTGGAGATAATGGAAGCTGATTATCATCTCAGCAGGAATATCTTGCAAGTTATGCCCCAAGTCTGTTATGTGGGTCTTCCTCTCTCAAGAATACACACGGGTCTGGGTTAAAAATCCAGCTGCAAAACGTGGTGTGCGAATTACTTCTGTGTATGTCAGTGTGTGTGTGACACAGAAGCAAAAGAAGACAACCGCAGTCATCCCAGCAAAGATTTCAGTGAACAGCCACATCCTCTCCCTGATTGCTGAAGCAAGCTGAAAAGGAATTAGGACAAGTTCTCCAGGTAAACTGTCGGACCTCAGAATCTTGAAACCAACTATTCAACTGCTGAAGTCAGCGCAACTCAATTCACAAATCACTTACAGCTGCAACGTTTCACCATCTACTCCTCACGGACAGGCGAAAGCCTAATTCATTTTTTTTCAAACTTATTTTTGGACTCAGTTCTCATTTCTAATCTGTGTGAATGTATGTTCATGTGTTTTATTATTTTCCTGGCATTTCGTAGCTAATAAATTCGCTCTCTCTTTAACTCAAGAAACCCTGGTTAGATTTGCTCCTTTTAAAACATAAATACAGAGGGACTGGGAAAAGCGATGCACAAAGCGAGGGGTCCTTTTTGAAGTAATCTTCTGTTGGTCAACCGAGGGGGCTGAATAAAGAAAGGGAGTCAGTTCATCCCTCCTTACCCGTGCCAGAACAATTTGGGGGTATCCCATCCAGAATTTAACAAATTGGGACATTGGGACACTGCAAAGACAGTTCCCACAGAAGGGGTGAAGGGTAACGAACGTGGGGAGCGTGCCTGTGAACCGGTCGTAACAAATTGGGGGCTCGTTCTGGATAACAAATGTGGAGGCCTTGCCCAGGGATCAGCTACTGCGTATGTTGTTTCAAATAGATGGCGACCATGATAGACGATATGCAATCTTGTTTCGAAACCTCTTCATAATAACACCATGGGTCATAAGAACATGAGAAATAGGAACAAGAGGTCGTTCAGCTGCTTGAGACTGTTTTGCCATTTAACAAGATCATGGCTGATGTTTTACGTCAGCTCCATTTTCCTGCAATGTCACCATATCCCTTCATTCCTGTAGTACCCAAACATCTATCAACCTCTGTCTTGAACATACTCATCACCTGATCATCCATATCCCTCTAGGGTAGAGAAAAGAAGAAATGTCCCCTCATCTCAGACTAATGTGCAGATTTGCCAAAAAGTGATCCCGCCCCTTTGCTGAGACTGTGACCCCTTGTTCTAGATTCCCCGACCAGAGTATACATCCTCTCATCATCTACCCTTCTAAGCCCTTTAAGAATGTTATCTGTTTCACACTTACAGTTAATTAAACCAACTTTGATATGAATCCAAGAAAAGCAGTTGTTTAAACCTGTACTGTATGCCGAATATGATTTGAGTAGAGCAATTTCCTCTGTGGAGAAATACTTTGTGGCCACTCCAACATTCACTGGCAGGAATACTGCATTTCAGAGTGAGATCTTAAAGCAATCAATGGCTTCTGGACAGCAGGTTATCTTTTGCGTCCAACTAAACTTAAAGGATCAGTTCAGGACTGAAGATATTAACTTTTTGTTTTGTTGTGATGGCGTGAGGGTCATTATCAATGAGGGGGAGGCAGTGGGCAGGGAATGAGGTGGAGGGCGCAATCATCAGGAAGGTCACAGAGCCGCGAGGAGCCGCTGAAGAACCCTGACCATCCTCACTCGTCGCAGATCAATCTTGGCGAGGGGGGCCAAAAATATGTCCTTAATTTACAAAGGTCAGACCTCAAACCTGTTTTAGGAAACCACCAGGGATGCCTGTAAAATGGATTCTCCCAATTTCAAGTCAGGCACTTTTCAAGCAACCATGGGGACAGGACATTGGTCCTCAAAATTTGACCTTGTTGCACCTACCTTGCACACATAAAGTGCACACAGGAGCAATCCGAACCCCGAAGGATCCTGAGGCTGTATTTGTTTGGATTTTGGAAATGCAATCCTGTACTCATGAATTGAATTGCCATAGCCATGTGACTATGTCATGAGGGCTCCACCTCTGGAAGCAGTCATATTAAGATCAGTTCATTAAAGTCCTCTCACTGAGTACACATTGAAGACGACTGCTGTCCTCCTAATTGAAACATGGGTGGAATATTCCCAAAAAATGACTTTGGGCACGTTCCAACGGCCACGCTGCACCCGAAAAGCAGCTCGCCACCATGCAGCGTGGCCATTGAAAGCTGGGAGACCTCGCTCCTGGCATCTACCCAGTTCACGACTCGCGAGATGCAACGCAATCTCGTTAGATGTTGTGATGTGGATGCTGCCCACAATCGGCGGAATCACTTTTTTGCAAATCTGCATATTACAGCGAGGCAGTAAGCCTCATTCTAATGTACAGATTCCTGAGGTAACTGAGACTTTGGGATTCAATCCCTTTGCATCAGAAACCACAGGCGAGCGCCATTTGGTACTGGTCCCCACAAATGGGGAACAAATGGTGCAGCACTCGTGAGGGTCTCCGAGGGGATCACAGGCCCCCAGCTACATGCCCTTTGGGCAGGGTGGTGCCCTGCCACTGCTGGTGCCATCTGGGCACCTTGGCTGTGCCAGACTGTGGCTACCAAGGTGGTGGCACTGCCAACTGGCAGGGCACTGCTAGAATTAGATTTTGGCATGTGCCATTACATTATGTGTCCGTTGTGTCTGCCTACATTAGGCCCACTTAAATACCTGGACGCTGTATTCACCCACCAGGGCACCATTTTGTAATGGTCCTCACAAACGTGGACCATGCGTGACAGCATCTCGGGAGGTTTCACAGGCCATCGGAGACCTTTGAGTGGTCAGGAACAGGGCAGGGTGTTACCCTGGAACTCCCCGGCACCTGGGCACCTTGACACTGCCAGACTGGCGATGGTGCCACTGGGCACTCTGGAAGTGCCGGATGGCAATGCCAGTGTGTCCAGGTGCCAGGTTGGCACTGCCAGGGATCGGGTCTGGGGGAGCCTTGCCAATTAGAGGGGGTGAGGGGGGTGGTCGATAAAGCAGGTGGGGTCTGAAAGGGGAGGGGTGGAAGATGAAAGGGGCTGTTGAGCAAAATGGTGTCCTGGTGTGTGAGCAGCCATTCCTGCTGGCAAGATCAGCTCATCAGCAGGAAATCACTCTTCAGTGCAGCCTCGGAGAAGCCTCGGCGGAGAGAAAAACTAAAGTAGCAAAGTGCCATTGAATAGCGCCATAGTTCTCAGCACTGCAGCTGCCAAGAAACACCCCGCTGAACACGCCCGTCACAGGATTTAGTTTTATGTTTGCTGCATCGTACCCGAAGAGTTTGAAGACTACTTAAACACGTGTGAAGTTCAACATATTAAGTCAGCACCTTCCCACCCATCCATGAATGGTTTAGCCAAACGTTTTGTCCAGTACTTGAAGCATGTTGTGAAATCTTCCAAGGACCAAGGTTCACTTCATCACTGTGTGGACAGGTTTTTATCAACATATCGAAATACGCCACATGCAACTACACAAAGTTCACCAGCTTTACTATTGATGAAAGGGAAGCTGAAGACTAACTTCGATTTACTCTTACCTGACATCATAGAGTGAAACCAACAGTCACAGATCTTGACACGAGAAAGTAACTCAAAGAATCGCTCGTTTCAACAAGAGCAACAAGTGTTACCATGTAGCTCCACCATTCGTGTGAAGTAGGCCCCTGTGACGGTATTGGCTCAGACTGGGCCAATATCCTACACGGTACAAAGGACAGACAAACTCGTGTGGAGACACCACGAGGATCAATTATTGCCAACATGTGTTTGTGTGCCAGTTCCAGATTTACCTCAAGAGGTAATGGTCTTGTGGTAGTCACCGCTGTTGTATATGTCACATATGAGATGTAATACGGTAAGGCTCCTGTACTACAGGTACCGGGGTATATCCCTGCCTGCTGGCTCCGCCCAGTAGGCGGAGTATAAATGGCTGCAGCAATCACCAGAGGCTGCCAGGTCTGCGTAGAGTGCAAACCGCACTTCTACCGGCCAGACCGCGCGCATCTAGTGAAGGCATCCCTCCCCTTTGAATGCCTCAGCGTGGATTTCAAAGGGCCCCTCCCCTCCACCGACCGAAACACGTACTTCCTTAACGTGGTCGACGAATACCGTGGGGCCTCACGGTAGCATGGTGGTTAGCATCAATGCTTCACAGCTCCAGGGTCCCAGGTTCGATTCCCGGCTGGGTCACTGTCTGTGCGGAGTCTGCACGTCCTCCCCGTGTGCGCGTGGGTTTCCTCCGGGTGCTCCGGTTTCCTCCCACAGTCCAAAGATGTGCGGGTTAGGTGGATTGGCCATGCTAAATTGCCCGTAGTGTAAGGTTAATGGGGGGATTGTTGGGTTACGGGTATACCGGTTACGTGGGTTAAGTAGGGTGATCATTGCTCGGCACAACATCGAGGGCCGAAGGGCCTGTTCTGTGCTGTACTGTTCTATGTTCTATGTAATACTCCAGATTCCCCTTCGCCGTCCCATGCCCCGATATGACGTCTGCCACAGTCATCAAAGCCCTCAACACCATCTTCGCCCTGTTCGGTTTCCCCGCCTACATCCACAGCGACCGGGGATCCTCCTTTATGAGCGATGAGCTGCGTCAGTACCTGCTCAGCAAGGGCATCGCCTCGAGCAGGACGACCAGCTACAACCCCTAGGGAAATGGGGAGGTGGAGCGGGAGAATGGGACGGTCTGGAAGGCTGTCCAGCTGGCCTTACGGTCCATACATCTCCCAATCTCCCACTGGCAGGAGGTCCTCCCCGACGCCCTTCACTCCATCCAATCGCTACTTTGCACTGCAACTAATGCAACCCCCCATGAACTGCTCCTTGCCTTCCCCAGGAAGTCCACCTCCGGGGTTTCTTTCCCAACGTGGCTGGCAGCTCCAGGACCCGTTCTCCTCCGCACGCACGTGCGGCTCCACAAGGCGGACCAGTTGGTCGAGTGGGTGCTGCTACTCCATGCAAACCCGCCGTACGCCGACGTGGCATACCCCGGCGGCCGCCAAGACACAGTCTCCCTCAGGGACCTGGCACCAGCTGGTTCCCCACCCCTCTTGCCCTGGCGCCACCCTTCCTCCCCCCAGCGCACCTCACCACAGCCCCCACTCCAGGACGATCCGTCCTCCCCTTGGTCCCACCCAGGGATGAAGATGAGGTCTACACGCTCCCGGAGTCACTGGCCGCCGAGCCGATTCCTGCATCGCTACTGGGACTGCGGCGCTCACAACGGAGGATCAAGGCACCCAATCGGCTGAATTTGTGAACTTCCCCCAAATTGTTAACCTTAAAATGCATGTAAATAGTTTTTCCACCAGCCCCGCTGGACTCTTTTTTCACAGGGGGTGAATGTGGTCGTCACCACTGTTGTATATATCACATACGAGATGTAACATGGTAAGGCTCCTGTACTACAGGTACGGGGGTAGATCCCTGCCTGCTGGCTCCGCCCAGTAGGCGGAGTATAAATGTGTGTGCTCACCGAGCTGCAGCCATTTCGGCAGCAGCTGCAGGAGGCTACACATCTCTGTTTAATAAAGCCTCGATTACTCTCTACTCTCATCTCGTCGTAAATGCATCAGGTCTCTATTCCATCTGACTGTGTAACTGCTCATTCATCTACAGAAGAATCGATTGCATCAGAAGTATTTGCTATTACTAGTCTTCCCTTGGAAAAAGTGACTATAATGTCTTCCAGGATAGAAACAGCTACTGGAGAACCTGAAAATACATCTAAGATCAAGAATAACAAAGTCTCGGAAGTACACAGGCAACCAGTGAGAAATAAATGCCCACTTGATTGTCTATCTTATTGACTGTGTTATTACAATGTAATAATTTGATGCCTGCAATTGTGTATAGATGTAAATGACTATGTTAAATACTAGTTATTAGCTGTGCTGGACCTTAAAAGTAAAGGGGGAGGGATGTTATATATGTGGTTATTGTGTGCAATGACTCTTTAAGAACCAAGTTACATGACGTTTGTGACATCATCAGCTACTCTGTGGTCTTTTGAGAAGTCCAGTGCCAAACCTCGTGCAAGTAAAGACCGATTCAATAAACCTCTGTTGATTTTGCATTCAACCCATGTGCTTCGTTAATCTATTTTTTTCATGTTATTCTAAAGATACAACAACAGAGAACCCCAACAATGCGGGAGACACTCTGGGAACTGTACTGAAGGGCACCGGTTGAGGCAGCAGAAGCGTATCTTCAGGATCCCAGTGCGACATTCAGTTAATGACCTGCTGGCACAGTGAGCCTCATTATAATGGGCCTCCACCTCAGTCTCAGGCCTCAGCAGTGGCATAATCAGCCAAGACCACAACGGGTATCCCTTGTCCCGCACCGGCTCTCCTGACAGCCTGAGGTGGTATCTGAAGATCCTGGGGATCCACGATATGAAGCTGTTATGCACGCTCCCAGGCAAGTGTGAGCAGACGTGCATTATGGTCAATCAGTAGTCACATACACTTTGTACAATCAGGGAGTGGAACCCTTTCTGATTGCCAAAGGCACTCTCAGATGCCACGGTGCTCTCAACATCAAATGTGTCCCATTGATGAGTCCCAGGACCTGCGGCATTCCATAGATGGAAGTGAATCCCGCAGCCCTCTCATCTTGATGGGCCTGGTCAAGGTGAAAGTTGATCTTCTCAAAGGTCCAGGCATACAGAGCATCTGTGACCTCTCGAATGCACTTGTGAACTGATGACTGAAATTCCACACGGATCACCGGTCAAACCCTGGAATGATCCGCCAGCAAAATAGTTCAGGGCTGCCGTGACCTTCACGGCCACAGGGAGCAAGTATCCTCTTTCTCCACGTGAGGTTTGCCAACTTGTGGCACAGGTCACCTTCTCCGATGCCTTTGAGCCCCCTCTTCGGCAAGATAGGTGGCCGGCCCTTGAGCCTGCCCAGCGGCCCTCTGTCCTCCTGGCTCAGACTGCTCCCTGGGTTGTGCTTCTCTGAGTCTATCTGTATCCAGTGCTGATATCAGAATAATGGCCAATTCCACTGGCTACATCTCAAAACAAGTCGGTAATCTGGGAAAGTTGGGAGAAAGAGAGAAAGACAATCAGTTAAGTGATCCATCCTGTTGCCCTCAACCACTCCCAACACCCATTGTCCTCTTGGTCCTGAAGGCTGATAGCCCTACACCATCGTTACCAGCGCTACCTCAATTTTCTGCCCATCACGCAACATCACTTGACCGGCCATGGCCACTGCCCTCGCCGTTTATCGTTGTTCCCTTTCTTTTTATAGGCAGCAGTGGGGTTCATCGTGTGTTTGGCAAATTAACGCCCATGTGAACCTTGAGGACTGTTGGGCAAACCCAAGACATTCGAGTGGTCACAGCTGTCAGGCTCAACACTATCCCACCCAATGCCCTGCACCCAACCTTCATCCATTTATACTTAAGGTTTCAATCCCTCATCATAACTACGAGACTGTAGGCAGCAGACAGTGTTGAGAGTGAAATGATTATGACCAATTAATTGGACGAGCAATGGGGACAGTCGGGAGAGTGTGGAGCCCAGGCCACCCACAATGTCCGGCCATTCGTCCCCCTCCTTCGCACCCCCTCTGTGGCCAACACAGCCCAGTCCACCCCTCACACCAATCTGGCAGAGCACCGAGGCAGGTTGCAACAGTGTGAACAGGTGTTTATTGTGAGAACGTACAGATTTGTGCCCTAGCCCCCATCACTAAACTGTGCCCTGCACCCATGCCAACTTAACTGGTGTCCAACTTTCTGACCTTACAGGCCCGAATGCCACGTCTTGGTGGATCTCCAGATGGCACATCAGGAGTGGAGGTGGCCTGCTGTGATTCCTTCCCTGCAATCTGGGTCCCCATTGGCGACCATTTTCTGGGGCAACCGGGCCTGGATGGAGCCGGCTGCTGCTTTGGTGGCCAAGGTGGCATTGTGCTGCCCTGTTCTGCCTGCTGCCTACCAGATGCATCAGGTATAGGGGGGGGGGGGGGGTGGGGGGGGTGGGGGGGGGGAGTCCATGGTGCGGTGGTGTTCCAGGCCTCCCCTGCGGGAGTCACCGGCATGGGCCTCATCACCTCTCCCTCCCTCGGGGTGCCTAATGGCCCCCAGGCTACTCCATGGGATGGGGGTGCATGTGGAGCTATCCCCTGAGGCTCCCCTGCCACCTGGTGCTGCCAGTCCTGGACGCTCGCTCTGGTCTCGCCCAGGGTCTGCATGCTCGCGGCCGTGGAGCACAGGGAGTGGACCATCTCCGTCTGGGACTGCGCCACATTAGACAGTGACTGCGCGCTCTCCCTCTGTGTATGCGCCACGTCAACCAGTGCGTGGGCAATGCCTCTGACATTCCTAGCCATGCCTGCTGTGACTGGGCCACACTGTCCAGATGGCTCTGGCACATGGCTGTCCGTGGGGTGGCAACGCTGTCATGGGCCTTGGCCATCATTTGCACAGAATGCCCCACACATTGGACATGCGGATCCATAGCTGAAATCGTCGCTCCCAATGCCTCCGCCACGGACACCCCTCGTGCGGTGTTGGACTGAGTGAGGCACATTGTTGGCACCACCTCCTGGTGGTTGGACTCCTCCAGTGGCGGCAGCAGGTGCTGGATGCTCACCGACAGCCCCTCATGTAGTCCCTGGCTCTGTGGTTGCATCTCCACAACCAATGGGACTGTTCGTTCCAGAAGCCCAAAACCTGTCTGGACAGCAGCTAGTCTCTGGGGTCGACCTGCCCACTTGGGAGTTCCTACCTCCACCTGCTGCACCTGATCAGCTGTGTGGTACGTACCAGTGAGGGTGGGGGTATGGGTGGTGTGGGTGTAAGGGTGGTTTGGGGGTGAGGGTGGGGGTGTCGGTGGGGTTGAGGTTGGGGGTGAAGTTGGTGTGGGGGTGAGGGTGGTGTGGGGTGTGGGTGGGGGTGACGGTGGGGAGGGGGTGAGAGTGGTGCGGAGGTGAGGGCAGTGGTGAGGGAGGGGGTGAGGGGGTGGTTGAGGGTGGAGGTGAGGGTGGAGGTGAGGGTGGGGTTGAGGGTGATGTGAGGGTGGGGGTAGTGTGGGGGTGAGGGTGGTGTGAGGGTGAGGGCAGTGGTGAGGGAGGGGGTGAGGGTGGTGAGGGGGTGAGGGTGGGATGAGGGTGGGGGTGACGGTGGGGGGTGAGGGCGGCGGTGAGGGTGGAGGTGAGGGTGGGGTTGAGGGTGATGTGAGGGTGGGGGTAGTGTGGGGGTGAGGGTGTGGGGGGGGGTGGTGTTGGCGGGGGGGGGGAGAGCACACGTGTCATGGGGAACCGCAGCTCAGCAGCGTCTGACTTCCATGCCTGCGGCCGACCTCCACCCCGGCGACCTCCCTTTCCTCCAGGCCGCCGGCCAAGTCCAGGGCCCTCTGCCATGGTGAGGGGCCGCTGGTCGGGCAGTCTCCCTCCAGTTTTCTCCCGCTCACGGCAGTTATGGACGACCTTCCCTTGGGGGGGGGGGGGGGGGGGGAGGGGGGGAATGACAGTGTTAGACAATCTGACTCATGGAGCCCAGGGGGTGGGTAGCTGATGGCCTCAGTGGCAACGGTGCCCGGCCATGACAGCCAGTATGGATGCAGGCATGTGGTGCACGGTGGAGGTTCGGATGCCCTCTGGGTGGGGCGGGGGAGGGGGGGGGGTTGGGTTATGGGTATGTGGGATGGGGTTTAGTGCCAGCGGTGACCTCACTTGTGGGGGAGGGGAATGCCATGTGTGTAGAGGGTGACATTGTCTGTGGGTGGGGACTGTGGGGGATCCTCAAACTCACTTAGAGATCGGTGCACAATTTCAAAATGGTGGCCTGATCTCTGAGGAGCCGGTGATGAAAATAATTCTAAATGTGGGTTTGACTGGGGAGAAACTCCCTCGGGCTGAATTCTTCATACTAAGGGCTGGATTCTTCGGTCGCGCCTGGGCGGGACGCGAACCATGTAAAGGTTCTTTGACCGCGGGCGGGAATTTCCGGTCGCTGGGTGGGCGAGGTTGAAGAATCGTGCCCGAAGTGTGGTTCGATAGCGGTGGGGAGCACCCGCAAAATCTGCCACAAATGGCACTTTTTAGAAACCTTTCCATTAGATCGTGCCCTCAGCGTGGAGGAGTACTGGTACAGATCTCACCCAAAAAACCAGCGGAAAATATCCCGTCAAACCCGTCCAAAATAGCTAAATGTTTTGGTTGAATACCCCCTACATAGCAGAGATCGACTCGTAGATTTAACAGTTGTTAATTCATGAGAGCAGTGGGTGCTTAGTGGGTAAATTGGGCAACTCACAATCACACAGGACTGTGCATGCAAACGTGTATTTTATTTTATGATGATATGGAAAGGGAAATGGTTGTGTATTTTTAGATATAAAAAAGGGATGTTTGGATTTTGGAAATACAATCCTGGACTGACCTGCCATAATTAGATGACTCTGCCATGAGTCACTCTGCCTCGGGAGGCAGATATCTTAATATCAGCTCAATAAAGGCTGCTTACTGAGTACACAGTTAATGAAGATTGCTGTGCCTATAACTGAAATAGTATTCAAAGAGGAAGGGTTGTGTCCTCACTTCAAAAACCACTGCTAAAGAAACACGTTGCTGCTCATTTATCTTGGCGCTGTCTGTGTGATCCTGCAGTGCATGAATCCGCTGCCTTGCACATCTACATTCTAACAATGACTACACTTTAAAATGATTTAATTGGCTGTGAAACACTTTGAGATGTCTGAGAATGTTGAACAGGCTATATAAATCCAAATTCTTTCTTTCTAACTAACCTTACAGCCACTTAAGAAATAAATGTTTTTAGCCGGTAAGGTTACAGTCATTCTGAAAACATGTGTGAGGCTGCCCTTGTTTTCAAATAGTAAGTGTGAACATAGAACATAGAACAGTACAGGCCCTTCGGCCCTCGATGTTGTGCCGAGCCATGATCACCCTACTCAAACCCACATATCCACCCTATACCCGGAACCCAACAACCCCCCTCCTTAACCTTACTTTTTAGGACACTACGGGCAATTTAGCATGGCCAATCCAACTAACCCGCACATCTTTGGACTGTGGGAGGAAACCGGAGCACCCGGAGGAAACCCACGCACACACGGTGAGGACGTGCAGACTCCGCACAGACAGTGACCCAGCCGGGAATCGAACCTGGGACCCTGGAGCTGTGAAGCATTTATGCTAACCACCATGCTATCGTGCTGCCCTATGCTACGAGCAGGAATGGCTCTTTCAGCCCCTTGAGCCCCTTATACCATTCAGTTAGGTCATTGCTGATCTGTAACCTAACTCTATCCGCCAGCCTTGGTTCCATATCCCTTAATAATCTTGTCTAACAACAATCTCGCAACTTCAGTTTTGACATTTACATTTGCCCCAGAGGCTCAGCAACATTTTGGGTGACAAGGTTCCAGATTTCCCCTACTTTCTCTGTACTACTTTCTGGTTCTTCCTCACATCATCCCCGAATGGCCTATTGCTCTAAATTCAATGTTGTCCTCGGCTCTCCCACGACAGTTTCTCACTATCTTCTCTTTATAGAATCCCTACAGTGCAGAAGGAGGCTATTCGGCCCATTGAGTCTGCACCAACCCTCTGAAAGAGCACCCTAGCCAGGTCCACGTCCACGTCCCTATCCACGTAATTCCACCTAACCTGCACATCTTTGGACTGCGGGAGGGAACCGGAGCACTCGGAGGGACACAGGGAGACATGAGGCGAAAGTGCAAACTCCACACAGTCACTCAAGGCTGGAATTGAACCCAACCCAGGTCCCTGGCGCTGTGAGACAGCAGTGCTAACCACCGTGCCACCATGCCACCCTCCTCCTTCGAGTACGTTGCTGTAATAGGACATTAGCAACCATGGACTTCCATTGGGTTTGTCCATGATTACACTTGGCAAACTACTGCAGTGGTTTGCTGTTGCTTTCTGCAGCTTGGCTGACCAGGACCATCACTCTTACTGCCTGCCGTCAGGCTTATTGGAAAAATGTTGCGGCTGATAATCAACCTGTTAGGCCACGTTTTGAACACACCTCCAGTGGCCATCAAATCCCAAAGGGGGTCTTGAACCCCGAGCTGTTGTCCCAGAAATAGGGACCTTACCACTACATCTTTCTACTACTCTTTCTATCAAATAATTTGATCATCTTAATTACTTCAATTATATCAGTCTACATTCAAAGGGATGCAAGAAATTGCAACCCTCATAATTTAACATTTTTGTTCTCAGTGGTGGGTTCAATTTAAATTCAGAAGTGTTAAAACCTTCACGTGCAAGCTTGGATTTAACCCAAAATCTGATGGTACTCAGCGACACGGAACACTTAGGTCCAGCTGCAGAGATAAACATCTGGTTCATAGTGTGTCAGAAGAGATGTGCTCTGTAAAATAAACATGCAATGTAAAATCTGAGCTCTGTATAAATATTAATGAGATATAGGTGAAAGACCACACATGTTTTACTAGAGGGAACTGATGCAAAATAAAGATTTTGGTGCACAGGAGGAGGTGAAGGTCAGGACCTCTGAGCGCCCAAGACCGGGCAAAGAATGCGCAGGCGGTTGTATGAGGAAGGATACCATTAATTAATGAGGCCACGTGGGAGACATTCAAAATCATGAGACTTTCAGATTTTGGGTCGACCAGATGAATCTCAGAAGAGCTTCAGGAATCAATTGGAATTCAGCAGAACCCATGACTCAATGAAACATAGACACCAAGAGAGAGGCAAAGGGGCTTGGTGAGGTCTGGCTGGAATATGAGCCCTGTGAAGCAATGGACAGATGAGGAATCTGGGAACGTTTTCAACTGGTCGCTTTTAACATACTGCAAGGGAAAGAGTTTAAAAAAAAAAAAATTTAGATTACCCAATTAATTTTTTTCCAATTAAGGGGCAATTTAGCGTGGCCAATCCAGCTACCTACACATCTTTGGGTTGTGGGGGCAAAACCCACGCCAACGTGGGGAGAATATTCAAACTCCACAGGGCCAGTGACCCAGAGCTGGATCGAACCTGGGACCCCGGCGCCTTGAGGCTGCAGTGCTAACCACTGTGCAGCCCTGCAAGTGAAAGAGCTGATGAGAAGTTTTAAAAATAATAATTTTACTGAGATTTTACTGATTTTTTACAAAGTTTACATAAAAAGAGGAAAAGAAAAGAAACCCATACAATTACATATGGTAACCGGGCGGCACGGTAGCACAGTGTTAGCACTGTTGCAGGGTCCCAGGTTCGATTCCCGGCTTGGGTCACTGTCTGTGTGGAGTCTGTACATTCTCCCCGTGTCTGCGTGGGTTTCCTCCGGGTGCTCCGGTTTCCTCCCACAAGTCCCGAAACTTGTGCTGTTAGGTAATTTGGACATTCTGAATTCTGGACAGGCGCCGGACTAGGGGGTTTTCACAGTAACTTTATTGCAGTGTTAATGTAAACCTACTTGTGACAATAAAGATTATTATTTAAAAAAAGGAATAACCCCCTCCCCCACACCTATATCGGCTAACGCACACCCGCTGTCTCCCACCCCCAACTGTTTAAGTATTTTTATCAGTTTTGCATTTTATATTGCATGTTGTTTAGTGTTTTAGTTATTTGCATGTGATATACCCTCTGAAAACTAGAGAGGGAGGTACCACATGCAGGGCACCCAGATAACCGTACCTCTATCCCTGTTCACCTTTTAGATGTGCATTGGCTCAGCTCGCCCGCCGGTTTTATTTACATGTTTCCATCTGGGAGGGGTCAGGGGGATGCCCCTCCCTGCACAGGGTCAGTTCGGCCTGTGCTTGCCCCCGTTCTGACCTGGGACCTTTTTAAAAAAATGTTCTTTATTGGATTTTTGCACAGAGTATATTTTGCCGTTATGTACACAGGATATGATATATCTGTATATATGTCAGTAGGCATTCGTTCGTGCCGGCGAGGCACTTCCAGAGGGCAATCCTCGAGTGGATCTGGTGCCGGTGTTGCCCCTCGCTTCTCCCGGTCGGATTTCACCGCCGTTGTCTTCTCGTGCACGCTGCCGCTTCATCCGGCCCTCCCGTCCTCCACCTATGTTCTCCTTTTTCTCTGTTCCTGTGGATGTCAGGTTGGTTAACGTTTCCCTGCCTCCCCCCACCCCCCCTTCCGCCTCCCTAGCTCTCCTCTATTGTTACCTGTCTCTCCCCCCCCCCCCCGCCCCGCCTCCCCACCTCGTGGTTCGCCTTTCCTTCTTAGAATGAGTTGTCTCCCCCCCCCCCCCCCCCCCTCCCGTTCTATCTCACTGGGACCTGGAACCTTTTGACCCTGCTGTCGGTCCTCTCTTTGTGGCTTTGTTCTCAGATCCTGGTTGTCTGCCTCAGCGGTTTCCGTCCCACCTTCCTGCCTTCCTTTCCCCCTCCCCGCCCCTCTTTCTTCTCTCTCCTTATTCTTTGGTAGTTTTAATATCAGGGGAAAGTACGATGGTCCATTTTAATGACTGGGCCTCATATCAATGGAATCATCAAGATGCCTGGTTAAAATCTGACACCCAGACACAGCTTTCTGAGTGCAGGCTGATCCAGTGCTGGGATAGCCAAGGATCGCCAGGATTGCTTTTGTGGGAACCAGAGACACTTTCCTGTTCCTCCTCACTCGAAGGGAATATTTTTCAGCATACTTTTTTTGCAGCCTGTTCAAATTTATCAGTACTGGAACTATTTTCAGAGTAGACCACAGATGTCCTCAATTGGCAATTGGTGCCCTCTCCATGGTATAGAATGCCACTTGCATTTATAAAGGACCTACATTATGAAATATGCAATTACTTTGGCTGCCCAGTGATCAACACTTGTAAAAGTGTCAATGGATAGATAGCCTCAGCTTTAGAACAGCTATTACGTCCAATGCTGTGAATCTTGGCCGGTTAAAATTGACTCCCGCCACTGTGAAACTACCCCAGTGTGTAAACCAATTGCCTCGGGAGTGGCTCCAATGGGTTGACAGATAGAGGCACTATCCAGTGAGGAGCTGACTCTCCCTGACCAGCCCATGCTGTGTTAGTTTGCCGCAAGCTTTGGACGACATTAATGTTGGAGTGCCATAACTGGCCTTGAATGAGGGAAAAGATAATCGGTCAGCCGATGGTCATGCCTCCAGTGACCTTTGCCAGGCATGACCATCCACGGTTACCCAGTGAGGACCTCATCAAGCTGGGGCTGTATATGTGCCTGCATGGCTAGCCAAAACTCTCTGGCACATATGCATTTCCATTGATATTCCATAGGATGACTGTTGCCTTGAGAACATCAGGGGATGGATAACATTGGTTGGAAAGGAAGAAGGAAAATTAAACGTGGGAAAGTATTTTGGGAAAGAACCAGAAAGGAAACAATGAGTAACTCAACATTACATTGGGCCTCGGTGTTAATTAATTGCCCCAAGCATGGGTTGTCTACCAGACAGTAGTAAAGAAAAGAAGTGGAAAAGAAGTAAGTTGGAAACAGAAATTGTGGCAAATGAAATCCTTTGTTGTTGGAAAATGTTACTTGCTTACTGGTTCAACCACATCACTGTAATTGTACAGTATCATACAATAGAAATTGTGGTAAGTTTCTTTTAAATTCAAACAACTGCACTTGCAAGCTGCTGACATGGAGACGTAAATTGTAATCTGCAGTCCGGGCAGTGTGAGTTCATCAACCCAATGGACTGGTGGGGCAAGTGAAATTGAGCAGTTCTATGTAGCTTCCAGATCTCAGCGATGGTCTAGTCAGTGTGTAAGGCACATCTGGATGGTGGGATACCAAAACTTGCACAGTACAGCTGACTCTGTTAGTTTTCTGGCTTTAATTATTCAGCTGTCTTTACTTCAAACCTTGGAATCATCAAATTGTAACTGAACCCGTAATTTTGCCAAGCAACTTGCATGCCTAAAGAAAAAGCAATTCTGTATTAAAGACCGTGCCGAATTATACCTAAATGTTCACTCAGCTGCCAAATCAAAACTGTGCCAACAAGCCAGTTTCATTAAAAGAATATGACATGTGGATAATAAAGTTGAATTTTGTGCAGGCCAGACTGCCATTGCATTTGCCCAGAAACAGTCAGAATTATCTCAATATTACTGAGGACAAATGGGTGTTGTGAGATGTCAATCAAGCTGCAGACCACATGGTCCTACCCAGAGGCTTTTTACTGACCCTGGTAGTCAGCAACTTTATCAGACTTGACCCCTGAACATAAATGAATGATGCAGAACTAATTGTTGTTGATTCATGTAGCAAACCTTTACTGTTTGAACTAAAAATAATTACCACAATTCGTATTGTATGATACTGTACAATTACAGTGATACACTAGTGGGCGATGGACTGAAACCAAACTGTGCAAAACCAGAACCAGTGCAGTCGAAATCTATAACTGGTTATTTCTGGCATTGCTGTTTGGGAGAGCTTGCTGTGCGCAACAGGAGGCAGTGAAAGGCGCTATAGAAATTTAAATCTTTCTTTCCTTGACCCTTTGTTATAAGTGAGAATAAAAGCTTGTGTATATTTGTATCTATTTTTGTATACTATTTGTAAATGTCTACTAGAATCCTATGTGTCCAATTCTCCACACAAGATAATGCAGCTTTGCCAAATCAACAGTTCACAGCATCTATAAAGTGCCCAACACAAGATGCACTGCAGCATCTCACCAAGAATGCTTTAACAGCACCTTCCAAACCTGTGACCTCTACCACCTGAAAGGACAAGGGCAGCAGATACATGGAGATATGACCAGCTGTAAATTAACCTCCAAGCCACGCACCATCCTGAATTATCTGCAGCCGGCTGCATTGGATCAAGAAGATCCCTCACCACCATCCTCAAGGACAATTAGAGATGAGCAAAAATGGTGACCTTTCCAACAATTCTCACATTCTGTGGAAGAATATACAGTATGCAATTCTGTCGGAGAGTATTATGATCTGTATGAAGCAAGCGCTTTGTAAGGTTGTAGATAGCCTGTTAAGAAAATGTTAGCAAGACCATTCTTTATTGTGTAAGATACTGGGTTGTAATGGCCTGATTGAAACATTTACTTAGCAAGGACCTTCCAATGGGAAGTGAAACTGATGGAAAGGTAGATATGACTGGCAATGATATAAAAATAGGGACATTAGACTCTGCAGGGATCTAAATTTAATCAAATCCTGTGCAGGTTGTATCTGTATATTTGTAATGAAGTAAACTCTACTTGTAATCCACAAACTAATTGTCTCACTTTGAATTTTTACACATCTTAAAATCTAAGCCTAACAAGATTCAAAGTGTCAAGGTCACAAATCCTGGAGTTCAACTGAGGAGCCTAACTACCTAAAGGCAGTGTTAAATAATGGGTTAAGAGACATTCCAATTAGTTGTCTCATTTATATTAAGTATCCAATAATTGACACTGATATGTAAAGAGGCTTCAGGTGGCCTTTGTGTCAGGTGATGTGAAGGTAGAGTTTTGTGCAGAGTCTGTTAAAGTGAAATAAAGATGTTTGTAAAAAGGAACAGTACCATTGACTCTTTATACAACAGTAGCTAAACGTCTAACAGGCAGTACATTCTAGAACAGTGTTTTTCAAACTCTTTTGCCATTTTTACCAAGCTGCCATCCTTTATGACTCACGCCAGCCAACCTTTGCTACGCATGCCTGCCAACTTTTACGACCCATGCCGCCCGAACTTCACGACCCAATATTCTCACTTACCTTTAATGTGACAGGTGAGGCTGTTGGGTCCTCACGATCTCACTTGCTTTGTTATTCAATGTTCCATTCCTGATAATGACTTCAGCCAATGATTTAAGATCTCACTGCATCCGTTGAACAAAATAACAAGGTTTATCCTCAAACACACCGTGCTTGGTTTTCAAATCTCTTTGAAGTTTTGAGGGTTTTAAACTTTCATTTGCCAGTGCTTCCCTGCATATAACACACATGAAATTTGAATCCTGATTTGCAGTGGCACAATTAATAAATGCACACCTCATGTAATCATCTTTATGCTGCTTTGTTCCAGCTTCACCTTCATGGATTGTTCACCAGAGACCCTGGAGCTCGCACCAGCTGGCAGCTACAAAATGGAGGAATCTCTCTCCTGCTCGCAGAACACGTGAAATCAGCGTGACCTGCTCTTTGGCACTGCTCCAGACAGGAAGACTCCAGCTTCTGGGTCAGTGCTCTGAGGAGGAGGCGGTCTGCCTCTCTGGGCTCTGGGCTCTGGGCCTGTGTACTGCTGAGGGGGCACGCATGCATGGAGCTGGCATTCTGAAAGCCGGTCAAGGCCGGCATTTTTAAAAGCTGGTCGCGCCGTCGGGCACTTCTTCCTGCAATCGGGAATGCCGACACCTGGCCCGCGATCGGGAACGCCGTGACTTGTGGTCCCACAACCTTCCCGACACCCACCTGCGGGTCGGAACCCTGGGTTTGAAAATGACTGTTCTGGAAGAAAGTCTACAGACGATTGTCTGAGCTGCACGCCCTGCCTGCAGCATGATGGTTGTTACGGTGGCCACGATGGCCACAGGGAATCATCAATAGATCTCCCCTTGGGCTTTGTGGAGTATGAACTTCCCTATTGAGTGGGTGGGAGCGGTTCCAATGGGAAACAAACTGGGAAACAAGGTCTCTGGACTTTGATTTGTGCATTGTAAGCTGCGGCCTTTTCTATTATGTAAATAAAAGGATGCGGTGTTGGAAGAGTAGCCTTGGTGAGATTATTACAGTGGGTCTGTGAGTTTACCAGTATCCTAGTCCAGTGTAGTATATTTAATTCAACATCTGCATAAGTAATGTTCTGCATGATTATTTAGAAATTATTAAATGGACAGCATCTTCCTGAAACTCATCTCATGAAAATCTTTGTCTCCAAAAGCACGTGAACTGATGTTAAGACCCTGAAATTCTTTGATTTACCAATCTTCAATATCATCATTGTAATGACAAATAGGTATTAAGTTCTCACTCCCCTAAAAATAAATAGTGATGCACAATGTGATGAAAAGGTGCCATTTTAATAACTTCATGCTCATGAATATTTAAATCAACATCAAATAATGTTTGAACCTGCCTATTGTCTAAATTATACTGCACATGTTCCTCAAAGGGCTTGCGTTACCTTGGGGATAGACCCCTGTTAACATTGGCTGCTGTAAGAGAGACTGACGGATCCCTGTGACCTGCATATGGATGGCGTGTGTTTCAGAGATCAAACGATTGTCAAAATGGTTTCATAATATAGAGGTCATAGAATTTACAGTGCAAAAGGAGGCTATTCAGCCCATCAGGTCTGCACCGGCCCTTGGAAAGAGCACCCTACCTCCATAACCCAGTAACAGTAACCCCACCTATCCTTTTTGGACACCAAGGGCAATTTAGCTTGGCCAATCCACCTAATCTGCACATCTTTGGACTGTGGGTGGAAACCAGAGCACCTAGAGGAAACCCACACAGACACGGTTAGAAAGTACAAACTCCACACACTCACCTGAGGCTGGAATGGAAAGTATGGCTGAATTTCCCGCTGGCAGGATTCTCCGTTTTGCCGGCAGCCCAGGGGTTTCCCGACGGCGTGGGGCTGCCCCACAATGGAAAACCCCATTGACCAGCCGGTGAAACGGAGAATCCTGACGGCGTGCTGCACCATAAATCTGGCATGGCGGGACGGAGAAACCCGCCCCATGTCTCTGGAGCTGTGAGGCAGCAGTGGTAACCACTGTTCCACCGCCAAATGTACATTCCTTTCTCTTGTCTCCATGAGGGGACAATTTTGAAGGGACTATGCCCGATGATGCGGTGACACATGATTGTCAGCTTCAGAAATGTGGAGAAGGAGGCTATTTTGGCCCATCATCAAAAAATCACTTCAAGGGAGCACCTGGATTTGAACCAGGGACCTCTTGATCTGCAGTCAAATGCTCTACCACTGAGCTATACCCCCGACTCTTGCCTGAGGTCACCTTAGAAAAACCTGATTCAGTTATTCAACGCCATCACAATGGTGTTGGCCCTGGAAGATCAAAAAGCGACTTGGATTTCTGAAAGGCTTTTGATAAACTCCCTCATGACAGATTGTGCTGAAGGTTAATCATTATAGAGTTAATTTACATTGAGGACCTTGTGTTGCCCTTTTATGTATTTTCTTTTCCTTTTGTTTTCTTTCCATGAACTAAATGGTCTGAGCTGCTCACAGAAAAATACTTTTCACTGTACCTGGGTACACGTGACATTAAACAAATCCAAATTAGAAATTAGCCACTATTAAAATGGTGACTTTGAGCAGGGGCGCTTTCCATTTGGGGCTTGTCACTGCTGGGTTTAGTATTGGGTCCAGTGTCGGTCACCAGGTTTCTGTGTTGGATTCCTTGCTGTTAACTATGTCTGTTAATGATTTTGTACAGGAGATAAATGCAGTTGCTAATTGCAGGTGACCCTAAAATGTGAAGTAGCCGAAGGAGGAAATTAATCACTGCCTCTTTTGGATAGATAATGTGGATCCAAAATTGGGTAACTCTGTTAAATGTAGATAAATGTGCAGTTCTGCACACAGAATTTGAAGTATAATGTGAGCGGGTATGTATTAAAAATGACCAGGAAGGAGAGAGGTTGGGCAGAGGTCATTACTTCTCCATAAAAGTTCAAGCGCTTTATCATGAGGCAATAGCTAAAGTGAAGAGGGATTGAAGTTGAATTTCAAGGATGCTCAGTACCTTGACCTCATTGGTCTTGTGACCCAATGGTTAGCATCCCTGCTTGTGACAGAAGCTCCCAGTTTGTGTCACACCCCAGGACTTGATGGCGAAAGAAGGTGCATTTGTAATGTGCTCAACAGGTTAAGTGTCAACCTGCAAATGTTGCCAACACGCCAGTGGCTGCTGATAAGAGGGAGAGAGAGTCCTGGCCAGCTATGCTTTATGTGCCTCTCCTGAAGCTACAAACCTTTGGTGACAGACTAGCGATCTGTTCTGGGAATTTCTATCAATGGCAACAGACAAAAATCTGCCCTAGAGTGAAATGAAATGAAAATCGCTTATTGTCATAAGTAGGCTTCAAATGAAGTTACTGTGAAAAGCCCCTAGTCACCACATTCCAGTACTTGTTCAGGGATTGAACCCACACTACTGGCCTTGGTTTGCTTTACAAGCCAGCTATTTAGCCCACTGTGCTAAATTCAACTAGGTGGGGAAAGCGAATTGGAATCTGACCTCATATGGAGACTTGTGTATCATTTTTACTTCCCCAATACAAGAAGTTCATTGTGACTTTAAGGGCAGGCAACAAGGATCATGCCCAATCTGAGACAGACATTAGTTCATAGGTTTGGATTCATTTAAGAGACTTAGAGGGGATCTGATGAAGTATTTAAAATTATTAAAGACATCGATAGAAGTGCCCAAGCTGTTCGAGATCACTGGAGCCAGATACAGTGAGAAGCCTCCCGTTTAAATTCAGAAAGCTGGGAGTGAGTTTATTTTTCTGAGGACATTTATTCAAACATGATGTCCTGGAACTGTGATGATTGACATCCAAAACCATCTTCCTTTGTGCCAGGTAGGACTCCAACCAGTGGAGAGTGTTCCCCCTGACTCCCATTGACTCCAGTTTTGCTAGGTGTCTTGATGTCACACTTGGTTAAATGCTGTCAAGGGCAGTCACTCTCACCTCACCTCTGGAGATTTGCTCTTTTGTCCATGTCTGAACCAAAGGTTGAGTAGCCTTGACGGAACCCAAACTGAGCGCCAGTGAACAGATTATTGCTAAGCTTTATATTTCAGATTGAATTTAGATTCTACCAGCTGCTGGGGTGGCATTTGAACCCCCATATCCCAGAGCATTCGTCTAGGCCTCTGAATGACAAGTCTGTCATAATATACATCGAGGTATATGATGGTGTGCAGACAGGCAGTGATTGACACACAGGACGACCAGTGAACACACAGAACACAGCAGCCAATCACCAGACAGGACACGACCACTATAAAGCCAGAGTTTTCCCGCTCTCTCGGGATCCAGCCTCTGAGACAGTCAGAGCCCGTGAGCAGCAACTAGAACAAACACCATGTGGTAGTAAGATAGTCTGGTCAGGTTAGCCTCAGGTCTCCAGTCAAGTCAGCATAGTGTCAACCCACAGTTAAAGCATGTATTATAGTTAAGTGTTAAATAAAATCGAGTTGCATTTCTTCAAGTGTTGGAAGCCTGTCTCTCTCACCACTGCAGTAAACGCAGTCCTCGCAGATCCAGCTTACCCAACACATCAAAGTCCAGTGACATTACTGGTTGTGTGGACTATCCGATCCAGAGAGATTGTCGTCTGACTCCGGTAGTTACTCCAAATTGGTTTATTAACACTTTAGATACGTTATAGATAAGTCAATCATTTATGAATACAGACTGTTCCAACCTGCTGATGCCACTGTGACATCATAATTTCCATCACTCACTCCCATAACTATATAAACCCATTACGCTACAATTTCCACTGCACAACCATCTCCTGCCAGAAGATCACTCCCTAAAATGATCTAAACCTTAGTCTAGGATGGTCGTCTTTGAGAGGAGTGAGAGAAGTAGAGGGGAGGAGAGATTTAAGGAGGAAATTCCAGAGTTTTGGACCCAGGCAGCTGAAAGCATGGTAACTATGTTGGAGTGATTCAAATTGGTAATGTGTGAGAGATCAAAATTAAAGGGGTGCAGTTATATCGGAGGGTTTTCGAGCTGGAAGAGACTACTGAGCTAGGGAGGTGAGAATTAGCCATGGATGGATTCGCAAATAATTCTTATAAGTTATACGGATGCACTGATCATTACTCTTTATTACCTGCATCCCTGGAGCACCACAGCATTTCCTCAGGAATATTTCTCCCTTCTACTTATTTACATTGGGCGCGATCCAGCAGCCTCATTGTGCTCATGCGAGAGCGCGATAAGGCCGCTGACTAGCAACCGTTTGCGATGCAACTGGCCTGCTCCAGTAGGCGAAATCAGGATCCCGCCGTAGCGTGGTGAGAAACTAATAATCACTACTCAAGCCCTATTTTTATACAACGAATGGGGGTCACCGCATATCCAATGGCCTCCCGTGATCCAGCGGCCTCCCCAGCAAGTGGTCACGCTGGCATCAATTAGTACCTTTTGAAAAATGTGAACCTGGCGTAAAGGCTGCCGCAGGGACCCTAGGAGGTGAGTAGCCATCTTCGCTCAGAGGGAGTGAGCCTGGGGGCACTGGGCTTGCTGCCACTTGGCTAGGGGGTAAACCCGGAGGGGGAGGGGGGCTGCAGCTCCAGTTGGGGTGGGCCACAATGGGAGGCTGTGAGTATCAGGTCTGGGAAGTGGAGGGGTGGGAGAGGGGGATGGAGGCTCTGCTAGCTACTGCACTTGCAAATCTTTCCGGAAAACCACGCCCATTGTCCTGAGATTAAACTGACTTTTGTTTAGATATGCTGCTCAAATTTACGCTACCTTAACAGTTACATGAAAAGATCCTCACTATTCCCAGCTCACACCAGTGTGAAGGTAGCTACTGGATGTTTGCCCAGTTGGCTGAAACTCTTGCTTCTGAATCAGAATTTTATGGATACAAGCACCAATCCAGACACATAGGCCGGGATTTTCTGGTCTTGCTCAAAGTCAACAGACCTTTGGCTGGCCCATCAAGTTTTCCGTTCGCCCCCACTCCCCGCCCACCCCACCCATTGTGATGATTCCCACAGCGGTCTGGAAAATCCCGGCCATAATCTAAACTCCAATGCAGCCAGAGCTCCAGCTTTCAGATGAGATGTTAAAGTCAGGCTCTCTCTGCCCCTGGCCTTCAAATATCCCACGGCACTGTACTAACCTGCAGCTGCAACCACTGGAATGCAACAGTACAGATAACGTTTGCAGAGTCAATGGGTTCAAACTCCTTATATGAAAATTCCCAGGTGCTGCAGCCGGCATCAACCAAAAAAATTAATTCTTTATGGCTGAGAGAGAATGCTTGTGTAAGTTGAGAAATAATATGTTTAAAGGTAAGGTAGAGTTGGGGGTATAGCTCAGTGGTAGAGCATTTGACTACAGATCATGAGGTCCCTGATTCAAATCAAGGTTCCCCCTTGAAATTATTTTTCAGTGAAGGGCCAAAATAGCCTCTGTCATAATATTCACTCATACACATCATGAGGTAAAGACAGGCAGTGATAGACACCCAGGTTAGCCAATCAACACACAGGACAGAACACAACCAATCACTAGACAGAATACTAGAGGGGGGCTCCCCACTATAAAACACATGAGGCATCAGCACTCCGCCTCTTTCTACTGGTGACAACTGTAGCTGACAGTCAGGGTGTATATATTAGTTAGCACCTTCTACACGTGGCTCAGGGCTAGCCTGATCTAGTTAGTTACAGTTAGTACACTTAGACGAGTAGAGTGTCAACCCACAGCAAGCTGTGTGCCTTGTTACAGAAGTTCAATAAATCTTACTGAACCAACGTCTAAGTTTGGTGTCTGCTTTCCAGTCTAACTGCATCCAGTTGCAGTCCGTGTTACCCCAGGTTTAATAACACAACATGATACCAGGAGTGTCTACTTTATCTAAGTAATTTACCTTGAATAATCCATTGACGACCAGCAAGTGCCTTCCAGCAGCATGGAGAAGATCCAGGCCCCTCCACAGCTTCATATCTCCGGCAATCTCGGCACCAACTGGCGGGTCTTCAAGCTGAAGTTCAGTCTCTACATCGAGGCCTCGGGTGCATCCAATGCCAGAAAGATCATGCTGCTCCTATTGACTGCGGGGGACTAAGCCATCCAAATCTTCAACTCGCTCACTTTTGCCGCTGCCGAGGACAAGACCGAGTTCAAGACCGCTTTAGCCAAATTCGACAGTCACTGTGACGTTAAAACGAACAAGAGCTTTGAGCGCTGTCTTCCAGCAACGCCTTCAGGGTAAGGATGAGCCTTTCCAATCCTTTCTCACTCATCTCTGTATATTAGCGCAGTCCTGCAACTATGACTCCCTCATCAGGGATCAGATCGTGTTTGGGGTCCACTCCGACGCCCTGTGGGAGCAGCTTCTAAAGATAAAAAACATGACCCTGCCAGTGGCCATCGAGACGTGTAAGGTGCATGGACAGGCGAAAAGTCGGTATTCCCGCCTCAAATCGGCAGAACAGGACCAACTTGCCTCCCACGAGGCAGAGAGTGTACAGGCCATTGCCCGGATGCAACGCCTTAGCATCGATGAAGGCGGCCATTTTGCGCGCTTTTCCCGGAGTCCCACGTATGCGCACCATGGACAGGAGAACAAAGCGGCCGAAGACCACACTGCGCAGGTGCGAACGGTGGCTGACCGCACTGCACATGTGCGATGACGCACGGAGCGTGATGACGTCAACATCATGACGTGCCCAAACTACGGCACTGTCCACCTAAAGCGGCAATGCCCTGCAAGAGGCAGGCGATGTTTAAATTGTGGGAAACCTGGACATTATGCTGCCTTGTGCAGGTCTGCACCACCGGTCATGGCCCAAAGATCCCAGCGCTGTCGTTCACGTTAACCAATGCAGCATTCGGTTCAAGCTGGACACTGGTGCTTCAGCCAATCTCGTATCACAAGCAGATCTTGATCGCATCAAAAGGCGACCAAAAATTCTTCCGTCGGCCTGCCAGCTTCTTGATTATAATGGCAATGCCATTACTGTATTAGGGTCTTGTCACCTGCATGTCTCCAAGGCCATCATTGCCACACTGTGATTCAAAATCGGCAAGCCTGACAAGGCTTCCCTGCTTGGTGCCCATGCATGCAAGCTATTCAATCTCGTGCAGCACGTACCATGCCATGTCCTCTGCCAATGTGAATCTTCAGGCTGTCATTGACGAAATAGTGTCACAATAACCGTATGTGTTCAGTGGGATGCACACACTGCTGTACCGCTGTAAAATCTTACTCAGGCCTGATGCCACGCCTGTGATCCATGCACCACGACGGGTGCCAGCTCCTCTGAAGAAACGTTTAAAGGCGCAGCTGCAGGAGCTCCAAGACCAGGGTATAACCTCTAAAGTGATGGAACCGACTGACTGGGTCAGCTCAATGGTCTGTGTGAAGAAGCCCTCAGGAGAGTTACGCATATGTATAGATCCAAAGGATCTCAATCGGAACATCATGCGGGTACACTACCCGATCCCGAAGCGAGTGGAGCTAACCAGTGAGATGGCGCATGTCAAATTCTTCACGAAACTAGATGCATTGCGTGGCTTCTGGCAGATACAACTGGACGAGTCCAGCAGGAAGTTTTGCACGTTTAATACACCTTTCGGAAGGTATTGTTACAACCGCATGCCGTTCGGCATTGTTTCAGCCTCTGAAATCTTTCACAGGATCATGGAGCAGATGCTGGAGGGCATTGAGGGTGTGCGGGTCTATGTTGATGATGTGATCATATGGTCCACGACCCCAGAGGAACACACACATCGTCTCAAACAGGTCTTTCAACGCATCCATGCCAACGGTCTCAAGTTAAACAAAGCCAAGTGCTCCTTTGGCACATCATCAATCAAGTTTCTGGGCAATCAAATATCCCAGCCGGGTGTGCAACCAGACTCGGACAAAGTCAAGGCCATCACCACCATGAAGACCCCGGAAGACACGAAGGCGGTACTATGCTTCCTCGGTATGGTTAACTTTCTGAAAAAGTTTATTCCCAACCTGGCATCACACACCACAGCTCTCAGGCATCTGGTGAAGAAGTCCACTGAATTCCAGTGGCTAGTCATACATCAAGCAGTGTGGCTCGATTTAAAGGCAAAGCTCACCACTGCTCCGGTACTGGCGTTCTTTGACCCGGAGTGGTAGACGGAAGTGTCCACTGACACCAGCCAAGACGGCATTGGTGCGGTGCTCCTCCAGAAGGATGACTCCTCATCCTGGGCTCCAGTGGCTTATGCAACAATGACCATGACTCCCACTGAGCAGAGGTATGCTCAGATATAGAAAGAGTGCCTGGGCCTTCTAACCGGCATTGTAAAGTTCCATGACTATGTCTACGGTCAACCAACCTTCACAGTAGAGACTGACCACAGAGCCCTAGTCCATATCATTCACAAGGACTTGAATGACATGATGCCCAGGCTTCAGCGCATTCTCTTTTGTCATCGCAGGTATAATTTGGAGCTGGTTTACACACCGGGTAAAGAGCTAATCATTGCGGACACCCTGTCGCGCGCCATCAACTCGCCCTGTGAACAGGTCGACTTCATCCGCCAAATTGAGGCACAGGTGCAACTGTGTGCCAGCAACCTCCCGGCCTCAGACGAACGAGTGATCAACATTCGAGAAGAAACTGCCAAGGACCTTCTTCTGCAACGGGTCATGCATCACCTTGCAAATGGTTGGCAGAAAGAGCAATGCCCCCAGTTCTTTAATGTCAAGAACGACCTATCAGTTGTCGAGGGGATCCTTCTCAAGCTCGATCGCATCGTTATTCCTCAAAGCCTCTAGAGCTTAGTGCTCAAATAGATGCACGAGGGACACCTCGGTGTCGAGAAATGCAGGCGCAGGGCCCAGCAGGCTGTCTATTGGCCTGGAATCAACCAGGACATATCCAACATGGTCCTCAATTGTGCAACCTGCCAACGTTTCCAGCCTGCTCAGCCGAAAGAAACACTCCAGCAACACAAAATCGTGACCTCTCCGTGGTCTAAGGTGGGAATCGACATTTTTCACGCCAATGGGCGTGACTATGTGCTCATTATCGATTACTTTTCGAACTATCCGGAAGTGGTGAAGCTGTCCGACCTCACATCAAGGACAGTCATCAAGGCCTGTAAGGAAACATTTGCCAAGCATGGTATTCTGCTCACTGTCATGAGCGATAATGGTCCCTGCTCCCACAGACAAGAGTGGTCCAACTTCGCAAAGCTGTATTAGTTCAAGCACATCAATTCCAGCCCGCATTACCCGCAATCTAACGGGAAGGTTGAAAAAGGGGTCCATATCGTGAAGCAATTGCTCTGCAAGGCCGCGGATTCAGCTTCTGACTTTAACCTTGCGCTGTTGGCGTACAGGGCAACCCCTCTGTCCACCGGTATGTCTCCAGCACAACTCCTTATGAATCGTGACCTGCGGACGACTGTTCCGGCCATTCATCTACCGGACCTGGATCACCTCCCAGTGCTGCAAAAGGTGCAGCAACTCAGAAACCGGCAAAAGCTAACATACGATGCTTATGCTACTGATCTGCCTGTGATCTCTCCGGACGATGCTGTTTGCATCAAGTTACCTGATGGAGGCTGGTCAGCTCCCGCTGTTGTTCGACAGGCTGCTCCCAGGTCGTTTGTAGTTCGCATGGCTGATGGCTCCATTGTCAGGCACAACAGAAGGGCACTATGCAAACTTGCCTGCCCACCACCGAATCTCACTTTTCCAGATGTCGTTATGCCTTCTCCGGACACCTTGCTGCACGAGGTCACCACAATGGCTGCAATCCCGCCTGTCAGGGCGCCGTCGGCTCCACCTCCACCTCTCTGGCAATCGACATGGATCCGACACCAACCCCAGAGATTGGACTTGTAGACATTTCTTTTGTACATATTGTTTTGTATCTGCACACTAGACACCTTACATGTACATATGCATTCACTCACTGTAAATAGTTATATATGTAAATATGTTGTATATGCTCTAAGCAAATGACAATTTTTTTTTAAAAAGGGGAGTATGTCATAATATGCACTCGTGCACATCATGAGGTAAAGACAGGCAGTGATAGACACCCACGTTAGCCAATCAACACATAGGACAGAACACAACCAATCACTAGACAGAACATTAGAGGGGGGGCTTCCCACTATAAAACACACGAGGTATCAGCACTCCGCCTCTTTCCACTGGTGACAACTGTAGTGATAGTCAAGGTGTATATATTAGTCAGCACCTTCCACATGTGGCTCAGGGCTAGCCTGGTCTAGTTAGTTAGAGTTAGTATACTTTGAATAGTAGAGTGTCAACCCACAGCCAGCTGTGTGCCTTGTTACAGAAGTTCAATAAATCTTATTGAACCAACGTCTAAGTTTGGTGTCTGCTTTCCAGTCTAACTGCATCCAGTTGCAGTCCGTGTTATCCTAAGGTTAATAACACAACAGCCTCCTTCTCCACCTTTTTGACTCCTACCATCATGTCTCATCTCATTACAGGGCGTAATCCCTTCAAAGTGGTCCCTTCATGTGGACAACAGAAAGGAGTGTACATGTTAAATCCAGGATAAATTCACTTGTAAAATGGAAATATTTTGTCGGAGAAGGTGGCTCGGATTTGAGGGAATGGAAAGGTGATGAAATGAATTGAGAAGGCTCCACTGGTCTGTGTTGAAGATTAACTTGCAATCTGTGAAAATCACTTCATGTATTTTTCAGTTTCTCTCATTGTCTACTTATGTCTTGCTGGGAAAAATCCTGGCTGCTTTTTCCCAATTGGTATTTTTCAAACAAATTGTCCCAATAAAACTGAGCCAGATGTCTGATTTTTTTTGCACAGAACCCCGAGGAACTATTTAAAAGAAAACAATAAATGAATATTCCAGCAGCTGTTCTAGTCCCTTGAAAAAGTGTTACAAAACCCTTGCATCAAGCTCTGTAATTTTTTGGCCTTTTTTTTCATCCTGTCAGTGAAGGTACTGTTATTCTTTGGCATTAAAAACCAAGAGAAAATGTTGATTGTTTGAGAAAGCAACGTACTTTACTGCTGCCTTATTCTCCTGTTAACCTACCTTATAGTATTGGATTGAGATATCCCTCTTGCCTGTATAGCAGACACAAATACTACCAGACGTTGCCTACCCGAATGTAATTTTCCCATATGTCAGCCTTGGGAAGTGTCATGCCTTGATTGACTTTCTCTAGGTGCTGCAGCCGAAAATATTACGATCAAGTACTTGACCTGTTTTGAATTGAACAGTTTGAGATGTTAACTAGCAAAGCCAACAATTCCAAACAACAGTTTATTATGAATGGAACACGGGATTAGATACAAACATTTTTTTGTTAAACATTAATGTTTGAAAAAACCACCACGATTTTGTTTCAGGGTTTGCTGCCTTCTACCCTTGCACAGGCTTCAATCTCCTTGATTCTCAAGAAAGACAAAGACCCAACAGAGTGTGGGTCGTACCGACCTATTTCACTCTTAAATGCGGATGTTACGTTACTTGCCAAAGTGCTGGCACTGTGGCTGGAGCTCTGCCTTCCAGAGGTGATCTCAGAGGATCAGATGGGCTTTGTTAACGGTCGACAGTTATCGGCTAATATACGCCGCCTGCTGAATGTTGCCCTTTCCCCCACCTCAGTGTCCCAAATGGAGGTGATTCTTTCCTTAGATGCTGAAAAGGCGTTTAACAGAGTGGAGTGGGAATATCTGTTTGAGATTCTTGGGAGGTTTTGATTTGGACATACATTTATCTTTTGGGTTCAATTACTGTATAGGGCTCCTACTGCAAGTGTTTGAACGAATGCTCTGAACTTCCCTTTGAATACGGACACGAGACAGGGGTGCACAATGTCTCTGCTCACGTTTGCCTTGCTGATAGAACAGTTTGCTACAGCACAATCTCCTCGGTTAAGAGGAGGAGGATAAATTGGGGAGGGATAGCGCCTATTTCTCTATACTAAAGACCCAGTACCACCTATGGGAGAGATAATGAAGCTGCTTACGTGTTTTGGCTCCTTCTCTGGGTATCAGTTGAGCTTGAGTGAATGCTTCCCGGTCAATCCCCCGGAGACGCTATCTTTTCGTCTTGCCAAGACAAGCTTTCATTATCCGGGGTTTCGGGTGGCCCATAATTGGGCCTGGATTCATAAAATAAGTTATTCCAGTCTAGTTAATAGTGTCAAGGCTAACTTACAGAAGTGGGATAACCTTCCTTTGTCCTTGTTGGGCAGGATTCAGACAATTAAAATGAATGTTCTCCTGAGCTTTTTATTTCATTTTCCATGTCTCCCCACTTTTCTCCTCAAGTCCTTTTTTGTTAAAGTCAATAAATTAATATCCTATTTTATTTGGGTGGATAAGACTCCAAAGACCTGTGAGTCTTTGCTTCAAAGAGATGGGCTAACAGCGGGCTTGCTTCTACCCAATCTACTGTTCTACTATTGAGCAGCCAATATTCAGAAGGTATTGTTGCGGTTGAATGATCCTTGTTACATATGGAGCCAAATTGAAGCGCGTTCCTGCACCATTTCCAGCCTTGGCACAGTAATAACTGCATCTCCGCCTTTCTCTCCGGAAAGGAGACTGAATCCAACAGTGGCATCCACCCTGAGGATCTGGAAGCAGTTCCGGCAGCATTCTAAACTCTGTTCCATATCTCCTCCATCTCCAATAACCACCTATTCCTGCCAACACATTTAGCCTTGATGTTTAAGTCATGGGAGGGGAAGGGTTTGGAGAGGTTTGGGGACCTATTCGTGGAGGGGACGTTTGCTAGTTTCATGGAGCTGTTGGGGAGATTCTAGTCTTTTCAGATTTGCGACTTTTTTGCGCATGGCTTTTCCCACCGTTCCCTTGGCACCACCCTCCTCCGTGTTGAAGCGGATTGTGTCTTTGGCCGTGTCTGGTGGGGGGGACTACTATGGGCATATGTGGCCATATAATCTCTGTGGTCAGCTCAGATGAGTGAGGTAAAGGTGAAATGGGAGGCTGAGTTGGGTCCCATTCTGGATGATGAGGTATGGAGTGAGGCCCTTTATCGACTCAACTCCACATTTTCATCTGCTCGGCTAAGTCTGATCCACTTCAAGGTGGTGCATAGGGCACATCTGACTAAAACAAGGATGAGTGGATTTTTCTCTGGGGTTGAGGATAAGAAGTGAGTGGCTAACCACACGCAACTATTTTGGTCTTGTCTCAAGTTGGTAAGCTTTTGGGCCTCTTTATTCAACACCATATCGGAGATACTCAATGTTTATTTGGATGCATGTCTGCTGGGGGAAATGTTAGTTTCGCCAGTGCTTCAGCCGAGGGTGAAGGCAGATGTTCTCACCTTCGCCTCGTTAATAGCTCGGAGACGAGTTCTGCTTGGGTGGAGGAATCCAACTCCACCCAGCAGCTTGGCTTGGTTGGGTGACCTTGTGTCTTTCTTACATTTGAAGATGGCTGAGTACAACATTAGAGGGTCAGAAGAAGGGTTCTGCCTAAGATGGCAGCCATTAATTTCCTTTTTAAGGAGCTAGTCACCGTCAGCTGTTAGAGGGTTTAGTTTAGGTGTTTGAGGTTAAGTTAATATGTGTTTGTTTTTTGCTCATTATTCTTGTTCTTTGATTTTGTAACTTGGGTTAGTTGTTTTACATTATTTGAATAAATAAACAATAAAATATCTGACAGTGCGGCACTCTCTCAGTGCTACACTGGAGTGTCAGCCTCGATTGTGAACTCCTTCACTAACAAAATCCAGGTTGTTTTTTCCCCTGTAACGTTGAGTAATATTTACTGTATATTAAGTTACACGGTCCCTGAAAGCTAAAAGTCCAATTTGATTGATTTTCGCAGATATTCCACTTACAATTTCACTGAAATCTAGTTACTTTTCTTCTGAATAGTATTTTTTCCTTCCATTTCAGGAGATTGGTGGCTAAGAGCAAGAAGCTGAAATGACGGAGAGGCATGTTTATGGACTGATGGCTTCAGGAGGAGCAAGTGGTTGTCACCAGGTGGCGGAGGCCTAAGCTGGGGCAAGGGTAAGATGGTGGGACAGTGCCGAGTTAGCTCGGGTGGTGGAAGTGTATGGAAAGGTTTTGAGACAAAGTGAAAGACAGGTTGCCTGATTGGGCCTGATCTGTGTCAGCTGAGGTGCCATTTTTCACCTAAGCTGTGTGTTATCATATTGCAATTTGAAGCAAGACTGATCATGCCATGTTTTATGCCAGTATGTCAGGTGCAGCTTAACACACGGTGGTCTAAATATTTCATGTTTCAGCTGTTTCATGCTTTAATTAAATTACTTGAGAAATTGAAATCCTTTATGATGGTGTCATTTAACACTCTCGCACAGAGTTGGAAGTTTTGCAGGTTCATAGAATCACAGAATTGTTACAACGCAAATGGAGGCCATTTGGCCCATCCTGTCTGCACCAGGTCCCCGACTGAGCAATTCCCTTCAGTGCCATTCTCTCACCTTCCCCCTTTAACTCTGCACATTCTTTCTTATCAGAAAACAGTCTAATTCCCTTTCAAATACTTCAACTGAACCTGTCTCCACCACACCCTCAGGCAACGCTTTCCAAACACTAACTAGTCACTGCGTGAACAAGCTTTTCTTCACACCACTTTTGCTTCTTTTACCAATTACGCTAAATCTGTGACCACTCGTTCTCGATTCTTTCATGGGTGGGAACAATTTCTGCCCTATCGACTCTGCCCAGACCCCTCATGACTTTGAACACCTCAATCAAATCCTCCCTCGGTCTTCTCTTCTCCAAGAAAAACAGTCCTGACTTTCCAATCTATCTTCATAACTGAATTTCCTCAATTTCCTCATCCCTAAAGCCATTCCATGAATCTTCTCTGCACTCGTGCCAGTGCCATCACATCCTTATTAGTAAAAACATGGAGAAATTAACAGTACTGAGTGTTGATAAATCATTTGGACCTGATGACCTATATCCCAGGATGGTTGCTATATAGTGGATGCATTGGTGGTCACCTTCCAAAATTCCATTGATTCTGGAATGGTTCCTGAACATTGGAAAGCAAATGCAATCCCGTTATTTAAGAAAGGAGGGATAGATGAAACAGGAACTATAAATCCATTCATAGGCCTGACATCAGTAGTACAGAAAATGCAAGAACCTATTGAAACACATTGAAAATAATGATAAGATTGGGCAGAGTCAACATGGATTTACGAAAGGGAAACCATGTTTGACAAACCTATTAGAGATTTTTGAGGATACAACTCACAGGATAGATAGTGGATATTCAGGGGCTTTCCATAAGCTTTCACACAAGAGGTTAGTGAACAAAATTAGAGCATGTGGGATCGGGGGTAATGTACTGACATGGATTAACAATGGTTAACAGTTAGAAAGCAGAGAGTAGGAATAAATGGGTCATTCTCAGGTTGGCAGGCTGTGATGAATGGGGTACCACAAGCATCAATGCTTGGGCCCCACCTATTCACAATCTCTATCAATGGTTTGGATATGGAGACCAAATGTAATATTTACAAGTTTGATGATGAGACTAAACTAGGTGGGAAGTAGAGTTGTGAGGAGGATGCAAAGAGGCTTCGAAGGGATTTAGACAGGCTAAGTGAGAAGGCAAGAATATAGCATTTGGAATATCACGTAAAAAATGTGAAGTTATCCACTTTGGTAGGAAAAGCAGAAATGTGTATTGTTTAAATGGTGAGAAGTGGTAAGTGTTGATGCCCAAAGGGATCTGGGTCTCCTTGTTCAAAGGCAAATGGTATGTTGCCCATTACTGCAAGAGGATTTGAGTACAGGAGTAAATATGTCTTGCTGCAAATGTATAGAGTCTTGGTGAGACCACAATTGAATTATTGTGTACACTTTTGGGTCTAGAACCAAGGGACACATTCTCAGAATAAGGGCCAGGCCATTTAGGACCGAGATGAGGGTGATAAATCTTTGGAATTCACCATCCCAGAGGGTTGTGGAGGCTCAGTCATTGAGCATGTTCAAGGCCGAGTACGTTCAGGGTTCTAGAGGGTTATCATCAATGGTTATGGGAATATTGTGGGAAAATGGCATTGTGGTCAATCAGCCCTGATCTAATTGATTGGAGGAGCAGGCTAGAGGGGTCAAATGACCTACTGCTGCTTTTATTTCCTATGTTCCTCCCTAAAGTACAGCTCTCAGAACTGAACACAATACTCTAGCTGAGGCTGAACTAGTGTCTTCTACAAATTCAACATAACCTCCTTGGTCTTGTAGTCTCTGCACCTATTAATAAAGCCTAGGATATGAACTGCACTTTTAACTTCCCCTTCCACTTTCAATGACTTATGCACATATACACTCAAGTTCCGCTGCTCCTTCACACCTGTAAGAATGGCATCCTTTATTTTGTATTGTCTCGCCATGTCCTTTGTGCCACATTAATCCCTTCACATTTCTCTGCACTGAACTTCATTTGCCACAGCGGTCTGCCCGTTTCACCAACTTGTCAATGTCCTTTTGAAGTTGTACACTTATCCTCCTCAAAATGCTTCCAAGTTTGAAAATTTTGAAATCGTGACTTGTACACCAAGCTCTCAGTCGTAGTTGTTTCAAACCCCACCACACAGTTAAGCATATAATCTAAACCTGATACACCAATGCAATAATAGGTCAGTGCCAGAAGTGCTGTTTTCAGTTGTGATGTTAAAGCAAGACCCTGCCAATCCTCTGAGGTGGACACAAATGATCCCATGGGCCATGGCATTCTTTCAAGAAGGACAGGTAAGTTCTTTCTATCATTCGACCAACATCTACCTCTCAAACATGTGATTTGATCATGGCTGCTGGATCATGCTGTGTCCAATCTGCCTCATTTCTCTACTTTATAACAATACTTCAAAAATATTTAATTGGCTGCAAAGTGATTTGGGACCTCCTGAGGTCATGAAAGGTGCTATATAAATTCAGAAGGTCAGTTTTTTTCACGAGTGAAGTCTCCCACTGCCCTTTTTAATGCAAATTTCCGATTGTATGTTTAAGGGTTTCAAATGTTTTGTCCACAAAGGTGATGGAAGTGTGAGCTGCTAATGGCATAGTGAGAGCATCAGGACATCTGCCGGATAATGGGACAAACTGCATATTCCCTTAAAAATTGAGGAAGGCGAATGAAGCTTGATTAATTTGGTGTCAAATCAGGTAAAGGAGAAATAAAATGAGGGAGAGAAGAAGATTAGATTTGGAGAGATAATAGACAGAAAGGAAAAGTAAGGAAAAATTAACAATTTAAAATTTGACATTTTAAAAAAATCACTTAAAACAATGCACAAGCTGCAGGAATGAAACTTCTAACTGTTCGCTTTCTGGGCTAGAGAGGGTGATTGTCAGTCATGAACAATTACCATGTCATCAAAAGAGTACTTAGGCTGATAAATGCTAGACTAACTTAATGGATAACTAATGTGCAAATGCAGCAACTACCTGGAAATCACAGGGACATTGAGGGCGCCAGACCATTTTCACAAAGAATAGACCACGCGATACAAGCAGCAACCTGTGGGAGATTTGCATCAGTAACAAGATGCGCCGTTCACATGCTGTTAATTCTTCAGCAAAGTCTGGCCCCAGAAATTTCTTTCCTTTTTTAAAGTCGCTTAATGGAAAATTTAAGGCAGCTATTCGAAGTTATGAGAAAATCAGATAAATTCTGAGGAACTATTGGTTAATGAGTCACTAACAAAGACCATCTCTAAAAGAATGAAAGAAGATGTTTGGAGAATGTTTTTCTTTTTCTACAGGATTGGCTGGATTGCTTGAACAGAAACAATGTTGGAAGCAGAAGCCACAATAGCTTTTAAACAGGAACTGGATTAGTATTAGATGAGAAGGACCCGCAAGATGATAAAAACAGAAAGTGCTGAAAATACTCAGCGGGTCCGGCAGCGCCTGTGGAGACAGAAACAGAGTTAGTGTTTTGAGTCGAATATGGCTTTTCTTCAGAGCTGAGTATTTCCAGCACTCTCTGTTTTTATTTCAGATTCCCAGCATCTGCACTGTTTTGTTTTTATTTTGCTGAAAAGAGAGCTATGTTGCTGAAGCTTTATATCTTGCATTCACCAGGACAAATGCAAAAATGCCAAATTTCAAACGCTTCAAACAACGATTTATACAACAGGAGAAAAGATTGCTGATTGGTTGGCAAGTTGACTGTGACTGGCCAATATGTATAGTTTGTGGTGATCATTTGAAATTTGCCATTCTTGTATTTGTCCTGATGAGTGCAAGATGAAAAACTTCAACATCATGTCTCCCTTTTCAGTAACATTCAAGTTTTGTACTATTGATCAATGATTTTGCTTTCATTATGTATAAAGTGATGTTAGAAAGGACAGAAAGATGGGGTGTAGGAAGACGTATGTTTGAACCAGCTTCCTCTGATGAATCAGATGATCTTTCCATGATGAAACATTCACTCCGTGGCCCTTTTGTGATTTTTTGGGAACATATTCTTCACTATGTGCTGTTCTCCTCAAAGTTGAAAACTCACACTGTTAACTGTTCTCTTGCACCTTTGAACCAATGCACTACGACTCCAAGGGCAGGATTTCCATTTGGGAGACTAAAGGCTGGATTCTTCAGCCACACCCTCTGCAAGAACGCCACAAGTCAGATCCCGCCAATGGAAACATCCATTAATCTTGGGCGGGATTCTCTGGTTGCCGGGTGAACACGGCCGGAGAATCCTGCCCTAAGTGTTGCCGCCGGGACTGAATTGCGTGTGGTTTGCGTCCCCATTCGGTAAGAGAGCCAGGACAACCAATTGGCCAGCACTCTGCCGGTGTGAATTCAGAGCAATTCCTGGCCCAGCGAGCCGGAGTTAGCACTGACACCTGGAGCTGTTTTTTAGCGGTCCACTTATCACACACTCACTGCAGCCACAAAGATAGCCCACAGAACCAGTGCCCCACAAGGTCGCGAGTCCAAGGTGGACCCACAGCTACATGCCAGTAAGGAGAGGAGGGCCACCTTCTTCCCCAGGGCGGGCTGCAGACTCTAGCCTGCCCTTCTGAACAGCACATGAGAGGAGGTGGCAGAGGCAGTCAGTGCTGCCAGCCTCACCAGGAGGAGACAGCTGGTGATCTAAAGGGTTGGGGGTCACCAGTGAGACCTCTGCCCTGAGAGGAGCAGTGAACCAGGGAGGGCTCCAAAGGCCACGGTGCAGGTGTCCTCTGGTTGAGGTGATCTCTGCTGATCCCCTGCTTCCTCTGCAGCGGGGCACTGCTTCGGAGGAGTGCCAACATTTGGTGGGCCCCAGATTGAACTTGGACATGCCAATCTCCTTGATGATATAGCTGGGGTATGAGGGGGTCCAAAGGGCTTGCCTGGATGGGCTCCCAGATGACCAGAGGCTTTCTGAGCATTCAAAGGATACAAGCAGCAAGTCAGCAGAGTGAACAGCCAGGGGCATCTAAGCAGCATCAAAGGGGTGCGTTTGAAAGACAGACTGCAGCAATGGTGGTCTGAGCCAGGCCATCCTAATCCTAAGCAGGACATCCGGAGTCCACAGACCCGGCACTAAGGTTCTCCCCACCACTGTCCCCGGCCCGGGCAGCCACACCCCAGCAAGCCCAATAGATTTCAAGTTTTCAAGTGTTATTTTAGTCTCTCACTCTTTCTCTGCCGCCATGGAGCCCAGTCCCCATTTGTGCATCAATGTAGTAATTCGAGTCCACGAGACTTCTGCCTGAGAGAGGCAGAATATCGCGGAAGGACGGAGCATGAAGTATGCAAGACGCTAATCAAGAACAACAAAGAACAAAGAAAAGTACAGCACAGGAGCAGACCCTTCAGCCCTCCAAGCCCGTGCCGACCATGCTGCCTGCCTAAACTAAAATCATCTACACTTCCTGGGTCCGTATCCCTCTATTCACATCCTATTCATGTATTTGTCAAGATGCCCCTTAAACGTCACTATCGTCCCTGCTTCCACCACCTCCTTAGGCAGTGAGTTCCAGGCAACCACTACCATCTGTGTAAAAAAATTGCCTCGTACATCTCCTCTAAACCTTGCCCCTCGCACCTTAAACCTATGCCCCCTAGTAATTGATCCCTCTACCCTGGGGAAAAGCCTCTGACTATCCACTCTGTCTATGCCCCTCATAATTTTGTGGGCCTCTAACAGGTCACCCTCAACCTCCGTTGTTCCAGTGAGAACAAACCGAGTTTATTCAACCTCTCCTCATAGCTAATGCCCTCCATACCAGGCAACATCCTGGTCAATCTCTTCTGCACCCTCTCTAAAGCCTCCACATCCTTCTGGTAGTGTGGCGACCAGAATTGAACACTCTACTCCAAGTGTGGCCTAACTAAGGTCTATACAGCTGCAACATGACTTGCCAATTCTTATACTCAATACCCCGGCCAATGAAGGCAAGCATGCCTTATGCCTTATTGACTACCTCCTCCACCTGTGTTGCCCCTTTCAGTGACCTGTGGACCTGTACACCTAGATCTCTCTGACTTTCAATACTCTTGAGGGTTCTACAATTCACTGTATATTCCCTACCTGCATTAGACCTTCCAAAATGCATTACCTCACATTTATCCGGATTAAACTCCATCTGCCATCTCTCCGCCCAAGTCTCCAAACGATCTAAATCCTGCTGTATCCTCTGACAGTCCTCATTGCTATCCGCAATTCCACCAACCTTTGTGTCGTCTGCAAACTTACTAATCAGACAAGTTACATTTTCCTCCAAGTCATTTATACATATACTGCAAACAGCAAAGGTCTCAGCACTGATCCCTGCGGAACACCACTAGTCACAGCCCTCCAATTAGAAAAGTACCCTTCCATTGCTACTCTCTGCCTTCTATGACCTAGCCAGTTCTGTATCCACCTTGCCAGCTCACCCCTGATCCCGTGTGACTTCACCTTTTGTACCAGTCTGCCATGAGGGACCTTGTCAAAGGCCTTACTGAAGTCCATATAGAAAACATCCACTGCCCTACCTGCATCAATCATCTTTGTGACCTCTTCGAAAAAACTCTAAGTTAGTGAGACATGACCCCCCCTTCACAAAACCATGCTGCCTCTCACTAATACATCCATTTGCTTCCAAATGGGAGTAGATCCTGTCTCGAAGAATTCTCTCCAGTAATTTCCCTACCACTGATGTAAGGCTCACCTGCCTATAATTCCCTCGATTATCCTTGCTACCCTTCTTAAACAAAGGAACAACATTGGCTATTCTCCAGTCCTCTGGGACATCATCTGAAAGTGATGATGCAAAAATTTTTGTCAAGGCCTCAGCAATTTCCTCTCTAGCCTCCTTCAGTATTCTGGGGTCGATCCCATCCGGCCCTGGGGACTTATTCACCTTAATGTTTTTCAAGGCGCCCAACACCTCGTCTTTTTGGATCTCAATGTGACCCAGGCTATCTACACACCCTTCTCCGGACTCAACATCTACTAATTCCTTCTCTTTGGTGAATACTGATGCAAAATATTCATTTAGTATCTCGCCCATTTCCTCTGGCTTCCCATTTCCTCTGGCTCCACACATAGATTCCCTCCCCTGTCCTTCAGTGGGCCAACCCTTTCCCTGGCTACCCTCTTGCTTTTTATGTATGTGTAAAAAGCTTTGGGATTTTCCTTAACCCTATTTGCCAATGACTTTTCGTGACCTCTTCTACCCCTCCTGACTCCTTGCTTAAGTTCCTTCCTACTTCCTTATATTCCACACAGGCTTTGTGTGTTCCCATCCTTCTAGCCCTGAGAAATGCCTCCTTTTTCTTTTTGACGGGGCCTACAATATCTCTCGTTATCCAAGGTTCCCAAAATTTGCTGTATTTATCCTTCTGCCGCACAGGAACATGCCGGTCCTGAATTCCTTTTAACTGACATTTGAAAGCCTTCCACATGTCAAATGTTGATTTACCCTCAAACATCCTCCCCCAATCACGTTCTTCAGTTCCCGCCTAATATTGTTATAATTAGTCTTCCCCCAATTTAGCACATTCACCCTTGGACAACTTTTATCCTTGTCCATGAAAACTTTAAAACATACTGAATTGTGGTCACTGTTCTCGAAATGCTCCCCTCCAGAAACTTCTACCACCTGGTGGGGCTCATTCCCCAATTCCAGGTCCAGTACCGCCCCTTCCCTAGTTGGACTGTCTGCATATTGTTTTAAGAAGCCCTCCTGGATGCTCCTTACAAACTCTGCCCCGTCCACGCCCCGAGCACTGAGTGAGTCCTAGTCAAAGTTTGGGAAGTTGAAGTCTCCCATCACAGCAACCGTGTTGTTTTTACTCGTTTCCAAAATCTGTCTACCTATCTGCTCCTCTATCTCCTGCTGGCTGTTGGGAGGCCTGTAGTAAACATTGTGATTGCACCCTTCTTATTCCTGATCTCGACCCATATAGCCTCACTGCCCTCTGAGGTGTCCTCCCGTAGTACAGCTGTGATATTCTCCCTAACAGTAGCGCAACTCCGCCACCCCTTTTACATTCCCCTCTATCCCGCCTGAAACATCTGAATCCTGGAACTTCCATGCCAACCCTGTCCTTCCCTCAACCAGGTCTCTGAAATGGCAACAAGATCATAGTTCCAAGTACTAATCACATTTAAATATATACAAATGCTGGTTTTGCATGCCCCACCAACACAGGGCACAAGCTTAATTTTCACCTCGGGGGAGGGACTGGAGCAAGGCGCCCAAATTGGCGCTGGGCGCGAACCTCGAATTTTGCCAGATGCCCGTCTCCAACCAATCACGATTCATGGCCGGGATTCTCCCCTACGCGGTGGGGCGTGGGGGGGGGGGGGGGGGGGGCAGGGGGTCCCGGCGTAGCTGAGTGGCGCCAACCACTCCAGCATCTGGCCTCCCCAAAGGTGCGGAATTCTCCGCTCCGCCGATGACGCCAAAACCGGCGCCAACGGCCTTTGGCACTACGCCGCCTGGCGTCGGGGCTGGCCGAAAAGCCTTCGCCGGTCCGCGCATGCGCCAGTGCGTCAGCGGCCGCTGACGTCACCACCAGCGCATGTGCGGTAGGGGGGTCTCTTCTGCCTCCGCCATGGTGAAGGCCGTGGCGGCGGTGGAAGAAAAAGAGTGCCCCCACGGCACTGGCCCGCCCGCCGATCAGTGGGCCCCGATCGTGGGCTAGGCCACCGTATGGGTACCCCCAGGGTCAGATCCCCCCCAGTGCCCCGGGGGCCCGCTCGCGCCGCCAATCCCGCCGGCACCAGATGTGGTTTAAACCACGTCGGCGGGATTGGCCTGTCAGCGGCGGGACTTTGGCCCATCGCGGGCCGGAAAATTGCCGCGGGGGGGCACGCTGATTGGCGGGGCGCGATTCCCGCTCCCGCCGATTCCCGGGTGGCAGAGAATTCCAGCCACGGCGGGGGCGGGATTTATGCCGGCCCCGGGTGTTTCCCTGACCCTGCGGGGGGTCGGAGAATTCCACCCCATGTTTCCGCCGTCGTGAGGCGGAGAATCCAGCCCCAGGTTTGTGACCAGCCTGGTTGAACCACAGACAGTCAGGGCGAGGGAAGGAGTTGGTGGCGAGGGGACAGAATTTGTGGTGGGAATTAAGACATTTTTTTAAAAATAGTTGGACGAAATTTCTGCTCATCCATGGCTGGATGTTGGACAAACTGGTTGACACTCTGGAGACAGTGGAGGGGTTGAGAGAGATGGTGAGGTAAAGGAGGACGCTGTCAGCAAACATACATGTCAAATCTGACCTGTGTTTGAAAGAAAGAAAGAACTTGTATTGATGTGATGCCTTTCGTGACTCAAGACTTCCCAATTGAAGCCAAACAAGTACTTTCTGAAGGGTGGCCACTATTCTAAGGGATGAAACTTGCAGCCAATTCCCTCACAACTCCCTCAGATGCCCAAAGTCTGCTTTTGAGGGAATATTCCACATTCAGAGGTGCCGTGTTTTGGATGAGGCATTATATCAAATCCCCCATCTGCCCAATTGGGGTGGGGTTTAAAAGATCTCATGCCAGCTGTCTGTGGAGCAGCAGTGTTGGGGAGGTGGGGTGAGAGTTATCCCCTGTGTTCTGGCCAATATTTATCCTTCAACCATCACCACTGAAAACAGATTATCTGATCATTATTTATTGTTTCAACAGAGACTACACTTCAAAAAATATGTATTTGACTGCAAACCGCTCTGGGACATCGTGGGGCCGATATAAGTTCTTTTTATCTTTCTTTCAAAGTAGAAAGGTTTCCAACGCCAACATTCATCATTACGCAGTGCTTTCGAAAAGGGATTAGTATTAAGATTTTGTTCCTACTTCAAATCCCAATTGCTTTTTATTCATTCAAACAGCTGACAGGCCTTTACTGGTCCTGACTGGAAATTTGACATGGGTGGAGAGACATGTTGCAAAAAAGGCAATTGTCGGCTACTTCACAGTGAAGGATCTGTTGAAGTATGATTTTACACAAAAAATGGTTTGCTCAGAACAAAGTGGAGTGTGGTTACTGGTGAAGCTTGGGAACAAACATTTAGGGCGCGATTCTCCGCAAATGCGGCGAGTCGTAAAGGCTGCCGTGAAACTGGCCGTGTTTCACGGCAGCCTCCGCGCCCCATCCCGGGACCCGATTCTCCCCCCCGGGCGGGGCTAGCGGCGCGGCCCCGTGAAGCACGGCATCGCGGGCTTAGCGACTGTCGCTAAGCCCACGCGCCAAGCGTCACGGCGGCTGATGCGCGCGGATGACGTCATCACGCAGGTGCGTCAAACCCGCGCATGCGCGGGCCGTCATGCCCCTCAGCCGGGGGCGGCGGAGGAACAAATAGTAAACGGGTATCGGACCCGCTGCCCGCAATTGGTGCCCACCGATCGCAGGCCCATGCCACCCTTGGCACGGCCGTGGTGCAGCCGTGCCAATCGGTGCCATGGTTGTCCGGGACGGCACTTCGCGGCCGTTTTCACGAACGGTGAGAGCAGGTGTGTTTGCGTTCGTGGAAACGGCCGTAAAGGCCTTGGAACTCGGCCCATCGGCCTGTGGAGAATTGCTGCTCACCGTAAAAAACGGCGAGCAGCGATTCGTGTCGTGGGGCTGTCGTGGGGCGGCCGTGGGGGGGGGGGAGAATAGCGGGAGGGCGGGAAAAATGTTGGGAAGGCCCTCCCACTATTCTCCGACCCGTCGTGGGCAGCGGAGAATCGCGTCCTACTTAACCTGCTCATGCTTCATTCTCCCACGTGCTGTTTTTATGCAGGTTATTCTTTACATTGTTTTTGTCAGCCCATTGAATATAAAACCAAATAAATGAGCTAATGGCACATGGAGGAATCCATTTCTTTTTTACTCTTTAATGGGATGTGGGCATCATTGGCAAAGCCACTGTTTGTTGCCCATCCCTAATTGCCCTTGAGAAGGTGGTGGCGAGTGCCTTCTTTAACCTTGTGATGTAGGTACACCCACAGTGCTGTTAGGGAGGGAATTCCAGAATTTTGACCCAGCGACAGTGAAGGGGCAGTGATATATGTCCAAGTCAGGCGAGTTGTTTTGCTGCTCTGTTCTGTTAATCAGGGAGCAACTTCAGAACACCCATAAGTATCATCAAAGCATCTATTTAGTCCAATTAGTCCCATAGTCCAAAGATGTGCGGGTTAGGTGGATTGGCCACGCTAAATTGCCCGTAGTGTCCTAAAAGTAAGGTTGGGGGGGGGGGGGGGGGGGGGGGGTTGTTGTTGGGTTACGGGTATAGGGTGGATTCGTGGGTTTGAGTAGGGTGATCATTGCTCGGCACAACATCGTGGGCCGACGGGCCTGTTCTGTGCTGTACTGTTCTATTTTCTATGTTCTATTTCAAAAGGAGGCCATTCGACGCAGCATGCCTGTGCTAGCCCTTTCAAAGTTTTTACCGATTAGTCCCACCGACCAAATTCCTGTGACACAATCTGAAAATGGGAGGGGCGGGTGAGGGGGGCAGTTCTCCTGGTATACTAGCCAAGATTTATCCTTCAACCATCTCCACCAAAAACATTATCTGCGCATTTATCTCATTGCTTTTCGTTCCCTCTCACATTTAAATTTTCTGCAACTGCGCACATGTCTTATTTATCACATAAAACCTATATGGTGCCTTTTAAGATGTTGCACCACCATGTATCTGTCCAGTTTAGCGGGAACATTACTCCCCTCGCTCTTCCCTTTATCCCCAGAATTTAGTCCCCTTCAAGTATGTATCCAACTCCCTGTTTGAAAGTTACAACTGAATTTGCTTCCACTGCCTTTTTAGTCAGTGCACTCCAGATCATAATAACTTGTTCTGTAAAAGGAATCTCTTCTCTCCACCTCTGGCTCATTTTGGTAATTAGCTGTTGCAATCTCTATCCTTTAGTTATTGACTCATCTGTAGTATATTGACATTTGTGTTAAAACGGGGCTAAAAAAGACAACCTTACACTATCTAACTTCTTTAACTTTGTGAAAGATCCCAAGAGGTTTCTCAAAAAGTGGAATTAGGTATCAGTCAGCTGAAAAGAATGCACTTCAGTGAAATGCGATCTCAAGATGCTCCAAAGTACCTCCTGTACAAGTAATTATTTTTGAAAGCCAGGCAACAGTGAGTAGGCAAATGTAGAAGACATTTGCACAGGCTCCAGGCCTCAGCTGTTCCAATGTTGCAGCTGAAGTCAGACGGCTGTTTAGTCCAGGATTACTCCAGAGCACAAATTCCAGGCTGCGGCTTTATTGGAGTACTGAGGGAGTGCTGCACTGTTGGACTTGCCATTTTCTGGATGAGAAATTAAACTGAGGCTCTATGTGCTTTGGCAGGTGAACGAAAACCCTGCAACACAATCTGAGGATGGGGAGAAGACCTGGCCAACATTCATCCCTCAACCAATACCACCAAAAACAGATTATCTGCTCATTTATCTCGGTGCTAATTGTGGTAATTTGCTGCTTTGTGCAAATTGACAGGCGCATTTGTCTACATTCCAACAGTGAGCACTTTTCTTTGGCACTTTGGGATTTTCTGATGTCATGAAATCGACTAGCTCTTTCTAAGAGTCGGTGATGGAAAGAATGATCTCCCTCTGTGCTCTATCAGTCTATGATTACAGACACCCAGCGTCAAGGTCAACTACTCACAGAACCCAGGTTAGCAATAGTACAGCCAGTGCAGATCTCCCTCCACTTTCATCTTTGGTACCACAAACTATGCAATTGAAGCATATTTTTCATTTCTAATACCAATCCCTCTTAAACCTGCCTGAGTGATGAGCGTGGAGCAATTTGTACTTCTTTGCTGCATCGGAGTTTTGCCTATTGGTTTAATAACCAGTATTGAGTGAACAATTAACAATGAGTTCGCAAAGCCTGTCATTATTAGCAGGTAAAAATAAAACCCAGCAAATTGAGGCAAGGAAGGTATGAGTTTTTAAAAATTCTTTCATGGGATGTGGGCGTCGCTGACTGGGCCAGTTTTTATTGTCCATCCTTAAATTATCCTTGAACTCAGTGTCTTGCTGGGCCATTTTCAGAGGGCATTTAAGAGTCAAACACATTGTTGTAGGTCTGGAGTCATACGTAGGCCATTCCAGGTAAGGATGGCAGATTTCCTTCCCGAAAGGATATTCTTGAACCAGATGGGCTTTTACGCCAATGGTTAGGCTAATAATTTCAGGTTTTTATTGCCATGGTGAGATTAGATTCCAGGTCCGCAGAGCATTACCCTTGGTCTATGTATTAGTAATCCAGTGGCAATACCACTAAGCCACTGCCTCCGTCAAATTTAGGAATCTTCACAAATTGCTGGATGATTTGGGCCACTCAACACCCTCTCTGCCACACCTCTGCCCGCCCCCTCACCCCGAAAATAGCAGCAAAACCGTCATCCTCCCAGTGAGGATAAAGAAATGGCTAGATTTGTGGCATGAACCTGAATGAATCTCACCACAGAAAGTTAGGGCTGGTATTTCATAACATAAGAACCCTATTAATGAGGTAATTTGTGGCTGTGACATTCCACCCAACCACCCAGCCCAGAAAAGAAAACAATTGTAACTGTCTCATTACAGTAGGTAGCAAATTGTTTCTAGGGTCATTCAAGATTTTTACATTTTTTTTCTTACTGTTTCCTCTCTCATTTTTAATCCAATCTGTCTCTGCCTCTCCTTATTTCTTCCTGTAGTTGATTTGACCCCATATCATCCTAATCCCTTCAGGGTTGCTTCCTCCTGCTTTCTTATGCAACCTTGAATTTCATTGGTTAAGGAGATAGATTATTGGATCCATCTTTGGGAGGCCAAAAATTATCTCCCCACCAGGTCCTGTTTTCTCAACTCCTAAGTGGTCAATCTTGCCGGAGAGGACAAAGAGAACACTTCAAGGCGCATCTGAAGCTCGCCTTGAAGCATGGCAGCTTCATTGACCTTGGTGACTGGGGGATGAGTTTGCTACCAATCGTTCAAAATGGTGGCAACTTGTCCATCAAGCTGCATCACGTTTTGAGTCACAATGTCTTAATGATGAGGGAGCAGTGACAGGGAAAGAAAGAAAATGAAGCAAACCCCACACTGCAGATCCCACTACCTCGTTGGACATCCTGCCCCATGCCCCCAAAGATCGATTGGTCAAGAATTTGCCTGATCAGTCACAGGGAGACCCATGGCAGAAATTCGCCACCCTGAGTGGACATCATCCTCGAATCGCAGGGCAGCCAGCAAGAAGGTGTGTCGTAATAACTTATACCGCCAGCAATCTGCCAGGCAAAATGCAGGGTGAGACAGTAAGAATTCAATTTGTGGCACTCACGGAGAGATGTCCCACTCCAGCAATATCTGGGCAGTCGTTTCAACAAGCTAGCAATGATAATTATTTCAGCAGAAAGTAAATATTAATTGTATTGTAACTCTTTAGTGGGTGTGATGTTCTGCTGGGTAGTTGCAGTTCATTTTAACTTATGAGGGGAAGAAGTACTGGCCATTCACTCAGTGAAAATATAGTGGTGGAATCAGGCTATTCTGGTGCAATAAGCACTTTCGAAGTCCAGACTAACGGTAGGCTTGCTAAAAATGGCCAGGCGCCTTCTGTCAACTAAATAGCAGGCCTCCCAAGAAGCGTTTCTTTTAAAAACAGGCTTATATTTTACTGAGTACTCTGAGAGATTTGGTGACAGAACCTTGGATTTCCATTAGGCAGAATCTTCACCTTCAATATATGCAGTAGTTCCCCAAAAAAGATCATTTCTAATTGATGCCAATTATCGTTTTCAGCAATTATAACTGTTGCCTTTTCAAAACTATGGAAAGAGTCACTATTATGAAGTTTATTTTCTCAAACCCCAGTGACACGTTTGATAAATTACACGTTCAGATCTAGTGGGTGTGTGGCTGCACAATTCGAGGAGCAAGGGGGAATACATAAGCCAAACCGGGGGGGGGGGGGGGGGGGGGGTTGTGGTGGAATCTAACAAAAGGCTAATAAAGTGTTTTTGGCTTCAATACAAGGGACATATCATTACCATATGATCAGGAGTTGCCGGTATGTATGTGTCAGTTAAAGTTCTCTGCAGTTAATGGGACCTAGTCTAGAGGCTAGCTAAGAGAACTGGAGCAGGGGAATTTTTTTTAACCAGCTGTGACCCTTCCAGCGAACAGCAACAAGGCTCCCTCCCCCTTACACACCTGTACTGCTCTCCCCAGACAGCGAGAGCTTCACCACCAGAACATCTTAAGCGAAACACTGGGACGGATCTCAGCAACTGAAAAGGTATGGCTCGTGTCCAGTGCTGATCAATTCAATCTTGCTGCAAATATTCCTTTGATTGTGATTTTCTCTCCCCCCCCCCCCTCTCCCTCGCTAAAAACTGTCGCCTCTGTGAATCTGAGTGACTTGTTCTCAGTCGGTTGCATGCGTTGAAACTGAGGTACTTTTCCCCCTCCCCACCCATGCTTTGCTGCAAGTGGAACTAGCTATGCTTTTATTTACCCTTTCAGCGTGGACTAATGCTTAAGTGGCTTGCATTTACCGTGTAGGACGAGCCCTTGGTGTTGACTGCAGTAATTGTTTTAACCCACCACTGAGGTGTTAACGGCTGGAGGATGAACGCGTTGTTTGACTTTATCCCCTGAACGTTTGAACACAATTGAAAGTTGCAGCTCTTTGCTAGCAGCACCCCGGGGGTGTAAGTAAATAAAAGCACACACGGTGACAGTAAATTCATGGGACTACTGTACTGCTTATTCACTGCTGATAATTCGCAGAATTCTGAAGAATGAAACAATCACCTGGTCCCAAAATGCTACTTTAATAAGGAGGTTCTCGAAGTCCTTGAGTTCAGCATTGTCTAATTCTGCAAAGTTCCACCATTGCGGTTTTCTTTCACAAGCTATTTTATCAGCTTCATTTCTGAACTGATCATTTTGGTCTCCCCCTCTCAGCGTGTTGGAACCATGTCCAAATTCACTCATGAAATCAAGACTTTAATGTGTTAATGCGGTAAATAGTGACTTGAGGTCCTTGGTGATGCCATAGATAATGGCCTATTCTCCCAGAAATTGAAATAGAGATTTCTTGGGAAAAAAAATAAGGAATTGACATAAGTGCGAAGGAGAATTACAGTCATTTTGAGATCCGTGCCTTCGAGTTTTTGTTCAGTTGTGCTAGACCTCGAGGAGGGTGCTTGATTAGAATTGAAGCAATTTGACAGATGCCCCATCTGATTTTTTTACTGAGCGATATAGATTAATTCCTCTGTGGACTAATTTCCATGCCCCTTTGTGCTCTGGCCTATTGAGCGGCGTAGCTACTAAAATGAGAAGATGTGTGTGGCGCGGAGCACATCGTGATGGGGCAGTTATTAGTGTGGGGGTCATTCAGTGACCAGTAGGTGACTCCACTGTCACTCAGTGGGCTGGACTCTTGCCCCTGAATTACAAGGTTATTGGTTCAAGTCTCGCTTCAGAGAATTGAGCATGCAATTTAGGCTGACACCAGCACAGTGCTGAGGGAGTGCTGCAATGCCACAGGTGCTGTGACCTGAATTATTCATTAAACCAAAGCTTTGCGACCCTTTCAGGCGGATATAAAAGATCCATGGCACTACAGTGTGTTGAAGAAGAGTAGTGTGGTTCTCACCGATATCCTGGCCGATATTTACCCTCCATTATATAATGATGCAGTATGACTGGAGGCCCATCAGCCTATACTGGCTCTTTCAAAGAGCCATCCAATTGCTGCCTCTTTCCCACTGCCTATCACATGATTCCCCTTGAAGTAAATAGCCAATTTCATTTTGAAAGTTCCTACGGAATTTGTCTTCAGCATTCTGTCAAGCAATGCATTCCAGATAATAACTTTTTTTTTAATCCTTTCGAGGGACATGGCTAGGCCAGCATTTATTACTCATTCCAAGTTGGCCTTCAGAAGGTGGTGGTGAGCTGCCTTCTTGATCTGCTGCAGTCCTGTGGTGTAGGCACAGCCACGGTGCTGTTAGGGAGAGAGTTCCAGGTTTATGACCCAGTGAAGAAATGGTGATATGGTTCCAAATCAGGATGATGTGTGACTTGGAGAGGAACTTGCACACATTGGTGTGTGTTGTTCTTGTCTTTGATGCGTAAGATCTTTCATCCTCATGCTCCCACTGGTTCTTTTGCCAATCAATTTAAATCTGTGTCCTCTTATTACTGACCCTTCTGACGGTGGAAACAGTTTCTCCTATTTACCCTATCAAATCCCCTTCACCTCCTCTTCACTAAGAAGGACAATCCCAGCTTCTCCAGTCTCTCCGCACTTTCACATCTGACTTCTTTCTATCCTCTCGAAGGCCTTGACAACCCCCCTAACTCCTGATGCCTTTAATTGGACATAACACTCCAGCTGAATCTTACCTCGTGGCTTATAAAGAAGTAACATAATTTCTTTGCTACTACACTTTATACCTCTATTTCTATCAAGGGGTGGCATGGTGGCACAGTGGTTAGCGCTACCGCCTCACAGGGACCCGGGTTCAATTCCGACCTTGAGTGACTGTGTGTGGAGTTTGCACTTTCTCCTCGTGTCTGCGTGGGTTTCCTCCGGGCACTCCGGTCTCCTCCCACAGTCCAAAAATATGCAGGCTAGGCAGATTGACCATGATAAAATTACTCCTTAGCGTCCAGGGATGTGTAGGTTAGGTGGGGTCATGGGGATAGGGCAGTGGGTGGGCCTAGGTTAGGATGCTCTTTCTGTGCAGACTCGATGGGCGAGTGGCCTCTTTCCGTGCTGTAGAGATTCCATGAATCTATTTATAAAGCCATGTATTCCGTATGTCCATATAACTTGCTCTGTCACCTTCAAAGACTGGTGCATCTACACACCTGGATCCCTCTGTTCCTGCAACCTCTTTTAAGTTGTGTCACTTATTTTGGGGTGCCTCTCCTCATTCTTCCTATCAAACTGGATTACTTCATACTTCTCTGGTTTAGATTTTATCTGCCATCTCTACCCCTCTCATTTCACCAGTTTGTCCGTGTCCTCCTGAAATCCCACCCTCCTCATGGTTGACTGAGCTTTGTGCCATCTGCAAACTTTGAAATGGTGTGCTGTCGACCCAAGCCCAGTTCACTATATTGTATAATATATATCAAAAAAGAGTGGGGGTCCTAATGTTCACCCATGGGGAACACCAGTGTACATTCAACTTCCTGTCTGACAAACAATTGTTTATCACTACTCAATTATTTAGTAAATTTTTAATTTTTAAAGTTCATTCAGGAGATGTGTGCATCACTAGGAAGGTCAGCATTGTTGCCCATCCCTAATTGCCCTTAAACTGAGTGCCTTTTTAGAGGGCAGTTAAGAATCAACTACATTGCTGTGCATTTGGAGTCACATGTAGGCCAGACCAAATAAGGACGACAGATTTCCTTCCCTAAAGGGTATTAATGAAGCAGATGGGTTGTTTACAACAATTGACAGTGCTTTCATGGGACATCCTTAGATTTTTAATTATGGATCTTTATTGAATCAAAATGTCACCATCTGCCATGATGGGATTTGATCCTGGACACTGTACCATCCCAATATTCCCGCGGGCTTCACCTTTGCAAACAAGTCTATTATTTGGTATTTTGGCAAATTTTGCAAGTCGAACATCAACTACACTATCCCCAGCAATCTCTCTGTCACTCCATTCAAGAACTCAATCAAGTTAGTCAAATATGATTTCCCTTTAACAAATCTATGCTGACTTTGATTTGTAAGCATAGTTTGCCGAGTGCCAATTAATTTTGCCTTGGATGAACCTCTCAAAATGTTTCCCCATCGCCAATATTAGGCTGACTGGCTTTTAATTTGCAGGTTTATCCTGCTCCCCAATTTTGAACATGAATGTGACATATTCAACAATATCAATTCAATCAAAAACCCAGGTTGTCTGGTCAATATGACATTGCAGCATCTGGGAGCTTGCTGTGCAAAAATGACGATAAAGTATTTAATTGGCTGTAAAACACTTGGAGACATCCTGAGATTGTGAAAATGCATGTTCCCTCTATGTTCTTTATTTTATCATTTCACATGAGATGGTACTCAACAAGCAGCCTGATTCTCATTCTAAATAAAGCTGAACCATGTTAAACTGGGTTAATAAAATTAACCAGCGTGGGGATATTCATCCTTGCCCTGACATACTGAAAATGTGAAGACAGGTTTAGCAAATAATGAACTTACTTTGATTGGTTGACAATTATTGGCGGCCAAAATGTACGTTTCCCATAGCCTGGAAGAAGATGAAATAAATTTAAATGACCTGTCTATTTTCATTCCCTCTATCGGTAGCAACTTCCATTTTATCTTACAAAATAGACATTGATAATGTTCACAGCCAAACATCAGGTGGCTTGTTTAATTCCATTACCTCAGCAACTTGGCAGACAATGCCACCAACATCCCAACACTTAATGGAGAAAAGATTGATGCTCCTTTTAGAAACTGTGAAAATACATACGAATGTATAAATTCCACAGAATAATGGCTGATCTGATTCTAATCTCAATTCCACATTCCTGCCGACCCCCAATATCCTTTCATCCCCTTGCTTATCAATAATCAGTCCACCTCTGCCTTAAAAATATTCAAAGACTGTTACTAATGCCTTTTGAGGGAGAGAGTTCCAAAAACTCATAGTCCCCTGGGTGAAAAAAATTCTCTTCATCTTTGTCTTAAATGAGCGACCCCTTATTTTTAATCGGTGACCCCTTGCTCTAGATGCCACAAGAGGCAACATCCTTTCCACAGCCATCTTGTCAGAACCCCTCAGGATCTTATATGTTTCAATCAAGTCACCTCTTACTCTTCTAAACTCTAGTGGATACAAGTCAAGCCTGTTCAACGTTTCCTCATAAGACAACTCTCCCATTCCTGGTATTAGTCGAATGAACATTCTCTGAATGCTTCTAGTGCAATTACATCCTTCCTTAAATAAGGAGACCAATACTGTACACAGTATTCCAGATGTATCTTTGGATTTCTATCAATGAAATGGGTCCGAATTAATAATTGCTTCTGAATGCCTGTGCCCTGTGGAATTTCATTGGTCCGTTTTCTACCAGTTAATGTCCAATCAGCACCTACCTGTAAATAGTGCTCCTTCTGGCGCTGTTCGACATGGGCATGACTAATCAAAGATATGGACCCAACTTCAGAGCGGGAGTTAATATGAAAATAATTTACCGTAGAATTCTGAAATTAGAAACAAAGACTGAGGGCGGGATCTAACCAAATTGCAACAGAGTCCATTGTCGAGTGCGTTTAGCCAGGTGTTTCCCTGCGCTTGCAGTGTGCTATCAATCGGGACTTTGTTGCAATCTGGGGCCTCAGTGGGGAACATCCTGCCGAGGCCGCACTTAGTCCCGTTTCCTGTATTGAGGAGATCCGCCCGCTAGAACTCCTCAGTGCAGGAGGAAAAATGGCATTCCAATCTTTTGACCCCGCTCTGCGATCCCCCCAAAGCCCAACTCACCTATAAGGGGGTCCTCGAGGCGCCCCGAGGCCTGATCCTTGGCATTGGAAAAATGCCACCTTGGTACTTTTTGTCTGTGCCAGGCTGGCACCCAGGTGGCACTGGCACCAAGGTGCCCCCAGAAGTGTCAGGGTGCCACCCTGCCCTGAGGGCAATGACCTGGCACCCCCACCCCCCCGATCCCTTGGGAGACCAACAAAGTGCCATTCCGACTGGTCCCCGTTTGTGGCGCAATGCGGCTGCTAGATCGCGCCCTGAATTACTATTTCAGTTATAAAAATTGTCCTCTTTTGCAAAAGTGCTGAAAGTTCGAATTGCAGTTCTTTTAAATTTATTCCGACCTTTTTCTATTACACTCAGAATGGCACAAGCCATTCAGCCCAACGGCTCCATACTGGTGTTTATGTTCCATATGATCGAGCCTCTTTCTACTCCATCTAACCCCATCCACACATTCTTCTATTCCTTCCAGCTCGCTTTGACAAAGGGTCATCTGGTCGAAACGTACGCTCTTTTCTCTCTGTACAGATGCTGCCAGACCTACTGAGGTTTTCCAGCATTTTCTCTTTTGGTTTCAGATTCCATCAGCTGCAGTAATTTGCTTTTATTCTTCGATTCCTCTCTCCCTCATGTGTTTATTTAGCTTTGACATAAATACCTGTCTGCTATTCACTTCAACTGTTCCCTGGGGTGACAAGTTTCACGTTATAACAATTCCCTGGATAAAGAGATTTCTTCCAAACTCACGTGTGGTTTTGTTGGTTACGATCTTATATTTCTAACCACTAGTTTTGTCTTTCCCTCATTTACTTCTTTAAATATCTAAACCTCAAGCTTTCAGTTCACTGTATAGGGAATGAAGCATATAACTGGCGGTGCAAGGGCTAAATTCCCTGACCTGAACATTCCCGACGGCAGGACTTCCTTCCTGCCATGTGAGGGACCGGTGGAGAACACATCCCCACTGACTTTGACTGCCCCTCACTTGGGAGGAAGTTCTACCTCATAGAGTTACCATCCAATCTAATTGGTCAGCAGCTCCCAGACAGGAGCAGCACCAGACAGGAGAGAGAATGCTTCAACATGCCGGATCCTAAGCTCCAGGGCTCTGTGGCAAGGTCAATTTTGAGTAAAACCAAATTATTGCAGATCATAGCATCCCTACAGTGCAGAAGGAGACCATTTGGTCCATCATATTTGTACTGACCATCCGAAAGAGCAGCCTATCCAGGGTCAGGCCCCACCCTATCCCTGTAACCCAGTAACCCCACCTAAACTTTTGGATACTATGGGTCAATCCACCAACCTGCACATCTTTGGACTATGAGAGGAAACCGGATCACCCAGAGGAAACCCACGCAGACATGGGGAGAAAGTGCAAACTCCACACAGACAGTCACCCAAGGCTGGAATTGAACCTGGATCCCTCGTGCTTTGTGAGGTGTCAGTGCTAACTAACGTGCCACTACATCGCCCTGGAATCAGATGCTGTTTCAGACGCTGGCAACAAAAACAAAAACAGAAAATACTCCACAATCTGACAGCATCTGTGGAGAGAGAATTGCATTAACGTTTCGAATCTGGATGTCAAAACTAGAGAGAATTGGAAATAGGATCAGATTTATAAGGGCCTTAATTGGGGAAAGAGCAGATGGTCCACCCGAGACCTTCCCTTCCCCAGGGTAAAATTACTGTGAGGTTAAGGTTGGTAGGAACCCAGAGGGAATCACATTACTTACCTCCCCCACCGCCATCCTACCTAAAATCCTGTCAGCAAGGGAGCGTGAAATTCAGCTCCTTGTTTTTGCTGATCACCTATTTAAATTGTTCCTGAGTCTTGTGCTGTTGAGCTGAAGTGCAGTTGAATGCAGCACCATTCACTATTTAGATGCTGTGGGCAGTTAGTTGGATTGGTGGGTGGTCCCTTTGCTTAGGATTGCCAACATTTGGGCACATATGGTGCAGCACACTGCTGCCTCACGCGGCGAGGACCCGAGTTCAATCCCGGCCCCGGGTCACTATCTGTGTGGAGTTTGCACGTTCTCCCCGTGTCTGCGTGGGTCTCACCCCCACAACCCAAAGAAGTGCAGGGTAGGTGGATTGGCCGCGCTAAATTGGCCCTTGAAAACTAATTGGAAGATAATAATTCTCTCAATTTAGTTTTAAAAAAGGATTGGCAACATTATTTCAACATATTCTTGGGAGAATTGGAAGATAACTATTGGCCAGCTCCCCTGTTACTCTTCCAGGTAGTGGCACGGGATTCATCCATGGGGTTCAATTCCCATACCGGCCTCCCCGAACAGGTGCCGAAATGTGGCGACTAGGAGCTTTTCACAGTAACTTCATTGAAGCCTACTTGTGACAATAAGCGATTGCTATTATTATCCACACAGGGCCTTAGTTTAACACCACACCAGAAAGGCAGCACCTCCGATGGTGAAGTTCTCCCACAGGGCTCCACTGGTGTGTCAATCTTAGCTCTGGAGTGGTACTTGGATGCAGAACCCTGTAACCCGGGAAGTGAGTGTGCCACCACCTGAACAAAGCAGTCACAGCTGATGCTGGAGGCCCCAAGCCCTCGGTGGTGTTGGTATGAAGCTAAGGCCACTTCAGAACTGGACTTGTGATGTTAATACACCCTAACTAAGGGGCAGCACGGTAGCATTGTGGACAGCACAATCGCTTCACAGCTCCAGGGTCCCAGGTTCGATTCCGGCTTGGGTCACTGTCTGTGCGGAGTCTGCACATCCTCCCCGTGTGTGCGTGGGTTTCCCCCGGGTGCTCCGGTTTCCTCCCACAGTGCAAAGATGTGCAGGTTAGGTGGATTGGCCATGCTAAATTGCCCTTAGTATCCAAAATTGCCCTTAGTGTTGGGTGGGGTTACTGGGTTATGGGGATAGAGTGGAGGTGTTAACCTTGGGTGGGGTGCTCTTTCCAGGAGCCGGTGCAGACTCGATGGGCCGAATGGCCTCCTTCTGCACTGTAACTTCTATGTAAATAACCTGACATATTACTATTGCGTGGCACAGCTGCAAGTGAAAAGTACCAGCAGGAGTTTTCTGAGGGAGAAGTGAGGGGCATCAAGAAAACATTGGAAATAAATACTTGGCTTAAGTCAGACAAAATAGACAAGATCACTGCCCGGACTTGCAACTACTTAAAACATGTGCAATATAACTGCAACAATGCCATTCTTTCAGATTATCACGAGCTAATCTGTAGGACATGATCATTTCCAACAGGCAATTGGGTGGGATTTTCCTGTCACTCGCTCCCTGTTTTCTGGCAGTGGAGGCGGCTTGCCATTGGCTGCCAGCGTGATCTTCTGGCCCTGCTGATGTCTGTGTTGTTTTTTATAGCTCACCCATCCTGCTGCCATGAAACCCCCCCACAAAGGGTCACTTTCAGCTGGTGGGAACGGCTGAAAAAACGAGTTTGCTGAGCTCAGTTTTTACTGGACAGGGAGAGAGATTTTGGTGCCCGAAAACACCAAAGGGCAGCACGGTAGCATGGTGGTTAGCACAATT